>NC_088233.1:10824815-10874815 GCF_036934945.1 Oncorhynchus masou masou | reverse complement strand
ACACATCCCCCCCCCCACCACACACACACACTGGTGTCTAAATCCTTGATAAGGCAACGGGCCCCTTCTCTTGATCCATCACACACACACACCCTCTCGGAGGTCCCTTTCTCTCTTCCCTTTTTCTCTACTTCATTTTCCCGGGGCGAGCTCTCAGCCTCTCAGCCGGGAGATTGCGGTGTGGCGGCGAGGCAGAGCGGTGATGGTGGCGGCAGGCTGACAGTAAATTAATGACTATGATGGCGTGATTGGGGGATGGGGGGTGGGGGGCTGCCGCCCACAGCCAGGCTGTGTTGGATGCTGTCATAATATTCGCTGCCTTTGATTTCCAGTAATTGAAAAAGCAGTCACAAACGTGTCTGTGGATGGCTGCCAGAGGGAAGGGGCTCCTCTCCTCAGGGAGAAAGAGAGGGAAGGGGCTCCTCTCCTCAGGGAGAAAGAGAGGGAAGGGGCTCCTCTCCTCAGGGAGAAAGAGAGGGAAGGGGCTCCTCTCCTCAGGGAGAAAGAGAGGGAAGGGGCTCCTCTCCTCGGGGAGAAAGAGAGGGAAGGGGCTCCTCTCCTCGGGGAGAAAGAGAGGGAAGGGGCTCCTCTCTTCAGGGAGAAAGAGAGGGAAGGGGCTCCTCTCCTCAGGGAGAAAGAGGTATCTAATGTTCCTCTCTAGAGTGTCTCTGTTAAGGTACAGGTCATCTAGGAATGATCTTCTCCATAATGAAATATCTAATAACAAGGCTACATCGCCGGTTCCCCAGACTAATCCAGAAGAGTTGGTCTAGTCCAGTCTTTGGGCGGTTAATAACTGGACGTAATGTCACGCTCATCTTGGGTTGCTGGGCATGCGGTTTACAGAAATAGAAACATATGCATTGAGGCTAAAGGAACCAGGTGGTCATACATTTGTTGAAACCAGTGAGGTGAAAGGAAATCAACAATGGTCCTTGCTGATTGAAACATTTGGCCTATTTTAGACTTTAGACATCTATGATGTAACGGCGGGATGCTCACATTGTGCTTTATTTATTTATTTTAATTTTTCATTATGTTTTTATTTGCTTTTATTTCCAAAAAAGAGCACCCTATCCCATTCCCCCCCAGCCCAACATGTCTCCATCCAACACCCCATATTGTGATTTCTCAGACTGAGGTCATATCAGAAACCTCTTGCTGAGATGAATGAATGAACAAAACCTCATTCTGAAATAGAGGCATTCAGCACCAAACTGTCTTCTTCTTAGAACACATTCTATTGACATACGGTAATTGAAGGAATATACGATACGTTACCAAGCATGTAATAAAAACAGAAGCAGGCAGGCTGCAAACACACACCCTAATAGGATTTGATAATAGAAATGAGGCATAAAGAAGAAAGGCTTAATATATTATATTTGCGTTGACTCTAATGCCGAGGCAGAGGCGACGAAGTGGATAAGCAAATCTCTTTAGAGAAGAACGGTGTGGAATAACTCAAGCTCAGTGGCGAGAAGGAGCGAGGCATTCAAACAAATTCAAATGAAACAAAAGAGGGGAAATGTAATCATCATACATCACTCAAAGTAAAGCCAGGCTGGTTGCAAAGTTTGTCTGGTCCTCAACCATGTGAAAAGAACATTAGTCCAGGACACAGGTGGACGGTGCTACCTTCACTGGGGACGGGCTCATACTAATGACCAGAACGGAATTCATGGAATGGTGTCGAATACATCAACCTCACGGTTCCCATGTGTTTGATACCATTCATTTAACTCCATTACAGACATTATTATGAGCCATCCTTCCATCAGCAGCCCCCTGTGGTCCAGAATGATGAAAGGAGGAGTGTTTTGGATCGAGACAGCCAAGTGTCGACATGAGGCCAGGATATCATCCCCTCCTGTCTAATCTGCATTTACATCAAGTAGAAGATCAAGATGGAAGCAGAGAACTTGTTTGTTACTTGTAGAACAGACATCTTTTCTTTCACAACGCACCTTCTCAGACAGGTCAAATAAGACAGGACTTAAGGGTGTGAGGTTGCTTCACTTGAAATGAGATATTACCAATGAGATAGTACGCATAATCCCTGACTCTTTGCAAACTGGAATCCATATATCCTGATGCTGCATTCATTGTTGCTGGGGATTTTAACAAGGCTAATCTGAAAACAAGACTCCCTAAATTGTATCAGCATATTGATTGCGCAACCAGGGCTGGAAAAACCTTGGATCATTGCTATTCTAACTTCCGCGACGCATATAAGGCCCTGTCCCGCTCTCCTTTCGGAAAAGCTGACCACGACTCCATTTTGTTGATCCCTACCTACAGACAGAAACTAAAACAAGAAGCTCCCACGCTGAGGTCTGTTCAACGCTGGTCCGACCAATCTGATTCCACACTCTAAGACTGCTTCCATCACGTGGACTGGGATATGTTTCATATTGCATCAAACAACAACATTGGCGCATACGCTGATTCGGTGAGCGAGTTCATTAGAATGTGCGTTGAAGATGTCGTTCCCATAGCAATGATTAAAACATTCCCAAACCAGAAACCGTGGATTGATGGCAGCATTTGCGTGAAACTAAAAGCCCGATTACAAAAAGAAAACCAGCCCCGTCACGGACCAGGATGTCTTGCTCCCAGGCAGACTAAATAACTTTTTTGCCCGCTTTGAGGGCAATACAGTGCCACTGACACGGCCCGCAACCAAAACATGCGGTCTCACCTTCACTGCAGCCGAGGTGAGTAAAACATTTAAACGTGTTAACCCTCGCAAGGCTGCAGGCCCAGACGCCATCCCAGCCGCGCCCTCAGAGCATGCGCAGACCAGCTGGCTGGTGTGTTTACGGACATATTCAATCAATCCCTATCCCAGTCTGTTGTTCCCACATGCTTCAAGAGGGCCACCATTGTTCCTGTTCCCAAGAAAGCTAAGGTAACTGAGCTAAACGACTACCGCCCCGTAGCACTCACTTCCGTCATCATAAAGTGTTTTGAGAGACTAGTCAAGGACCATATCACCTCCACCCTACCTGACACCCTAGACCCACTCCAATTTGATTACCGCCCAAATAGGTCCACAGACGATGCAATCTCAACCACACTGCACACTGCCCTAACCCATCTGGACAAGAGGAATACCTATGTAAGAATGCTGTTCATCGACTACAGCTCGGCATTTAACACCATAGACCCTGGGTCTCGACCCCGCCCTGTGCAACTGGGTACTGGACTTCCTGACGGGCTGCCCCCAGGTGGTGAGGGTAGGCAACAACATCTCCACCCCGCTGATCCTCAACAAAGGGGCCCCACAAGGGTGCGTTCTGAGCCCTCTCCTGTACTCCCTGTTCACCCACGACTGCGTGGCCATGCACGCCTCTAACTCAATCATCAAGTTTGCGGACGACACAACAGTGGTAGGCTTGATTACCAACAACGACGAGACGGCCTACAGGGAGGAGGTGAGGGCCCTCGGAGTGTGGTGTCAGGAAAATATCCTCACACTCAACGTCAATAAAACTAAGGAGATGATTGTGGACTTCAGGAAACAGCAGAGGGAACACCCCCCCTATCCACATCGATGGAACAGTAGTGGAGAGGGTAGTAAGTTTTAAGTTCCTCGGCATACACATCACAGACAAACTGAATTTGTCCAACCACACAGACAGCATCGTGAAGAAGGCGCAGCAGCGCCTCTTCAACCTCAGGAGGCTGAAGAAATTCGGCTTGTCACCAAAAGCACTCACAAACTTCTACAGATGCACAATCGAGAGCATCCTGTCGGGCTGTATCACCGCCTGGTACGTCAACTGCTCCGCCTACAACCGTAAGGCTCTCCAGAGGGTAGTGAGGTCTGGACAACGCATCACCGGGGGCAAACTACCTGCCCTCCAGGACACCCGATGTCACAGGAAGGCCATAAAGATCATCAAGGACAACAACCACCCGAGCCACTGCCTGTTCACCCCGCTATCATCCAGAAGGTGAGGTCAGTACAGGTGCATCAAAGCTGGGACCGAGAGACTGAAAAACAGCTTCTATCTCAAGGCCATCAGACTGTTAAACAGCCACCACTAACATTGAGTGGCTGCCGCCAACACACTGACTCAACTCCAGCCACTTTAATAATGGGAATTGTTGGGAATTGATGTAAAATATATCACTAGCCACTTTAAACAATGCTACCTAATATAATGTTTACATACCCTACATTATTCATCTCATATGTATACGTATATACTGTACTCTATCATCTACTGCATCCTTATGTAATACATGTATCACTAGCCACTTTAACTATGCCACTTTGTTTACATACTCATCTCATATGTATATACTGTACTCGATACCATCTACTGTATCTTGCCTAGGCCGCTCTGTACCATTACTCATTCATATATCTTTATGTACATATTCTTTATCCCCTTACGCTTGTGTCTATAAGTTAGTAGTTTTGGAATTGTTAGTTAGATTACTTGTTGGTTATTACTGCATTGTCGGAACTAGAAGCACAAGCATTTCACTACACTCACATTAATTAACATCTGCTAACTATGTGTATGTGACAAATACAATTTGATTTGATTTGATTTGATGAAGGTCTCATAGTATTAAGTACATGAACAAAATCACTATTGGCAGTGGCTGTGATGTATAACACTGATCTTAACTTTTGTCTCCGCCGATCCTTGTCACAGATGGGCTACTGCAGCAGACGACCACACCGGGTTCCAATCCCATCAGCTAAAAACAATAAGAATCGTCTCCAGTGGGCAACGCCATCACCAACACTGGACATTTGAGGAGTGGAAAAACATTGCCTGGTCCGACGAATCCTGGTTCCTGTTATGTCATATTGATGGCAGAGTCAGGATTTTGCGTAAGCAGCATGAGTCCATATGGACCCATCCTTCCTGCTGTCAAAGGTACAGGCTGGTACCGGTGGTGTACTGCCGTCGAATCTGCAGCAACTGTGTGATGCCATCGCGTCAGCATGGACCAACATCCCTGTGGAACATTTCCGACTTGTAGAATCTATGCCCCGAAGAATTCAGGCTGTACTATGTGGATGTACCTAATAAACTGTCCAATGAGTGTACATCTTGCTGATTTTTTAGACCGGACGGTAGCCAGGGTAGATGAAGGGGGTGGGGTGTGTCTCTTTGTTAACAATATTAAGTCTCGTGGCACTAAGACCACACTCAACGAGCTGTATAGGGCCAAAATGCAAACAAGAAAATGCACTTCCAGAGGCGGTGCTTCTCGTGGTGATTTTAATACAAGGAAACGGAAATCCATTTTCCCACAAACTGGAATATGTTCATCCAATAACATTTAGGAGTTTACTACATCAGTCACCAACTTCATTAATAAGTGCATCGACGACGTCGTCCACACAGTGACCGTACGTACATACAGTATCTCAACCAGATGCAATGGATTACAGGCAACAAACACACTGGGCTAAAGGTTGCCGCTTTCAAGAAGCGGGACACTAATAAGATGCTTATAAGTAATCCCGCTACAAACTTCGATGAGCCATTAAACAGGCAACGCGCCAATACAAGACTAAAATCTATGCATCAAATTTGACAGAGCTTGCAAACTATCATGGATTACAAAGGGAAACCCAGCCGTGAACTTCCCAATGACGCGAGCCTACCAGACGAGCGAAATGCCTTCTATGCCCATTTCTCGGCAAGCAACACTGAACATGCATATGAGAGAACCAGCTGTTCCCGGACGACTATGTGATCACACTCTCTGTAGCCGATGTGAGTAAGACCTTTAAACAGGTTGACATTCACGGATTACCAGAACGAGTACTCAGTGCATGTTCTGACCAGCTGGCAAGTGTCTTCACTGGCATTTTCAAACTCTCCCTGACCCAGTCTGTAATACCTACATGTGTCAAGCAGACCACCATAGCCCCTGTGCACAAGAACACCAAGGTAACTTGTCTAAATGACTATTGCCCTGTTGCACTCACATCTGTTGCCATGAAATACTTTGAAATGCTGGTCATCGCTCACATTAACAAACTCATCCCAGACACCCTGGACCCATTCCAACTTGCCTACCGCCCCAACATATCTCAGATGACACAATCGTTATTGCACTCAACACTGTCTTAGATGAACACCTACGTCAGAATGCTGTTCATTAACTACAGCTAAGCATTCAACACCATAGTGCCCTCCAAGCTCATCACTAAGCTCAGAACCCTGGAACTGAACACTTCCTTCTGTAACTGGATCCTAGACTTCCTGATGGGCCACCATGCTGACCCTCAACACGGGGGCCCCTCAGGGGTGAGTGCTTACTCCCCTTCTGGTGCCAGGACAATAACCTATCCCTCAACATCAGCAAGACAAAGGAGCTGATCGTGGATGACAGGAAACGGAGGGCCGAGCACGCCCCCGTCCACATCAACAGGGCTGTAGAGAAGAGGGTGGAGAGCTTCAAGTTCCTCTGTGTCCAAATCACTAAGGAATTAACCTGGTCGACACACCAACAAAGTCGTGAAAAAGGCACGACAAAGCCTCTTCTTGCTCAGGAGGCTGAAAATATTTAGCATGGGCCCTCAGATCCTCAAAAGGTCTACAGATGCACCATTGAAAGCATCCTGACTGGCTGCATCACTCCTTGGTATGGCAACTGCTCGGCATCTGACCGCAAGGCACTACAGAGGGTAGTGCATACGGCCCATGATATCACTGGCACCGAGATTCCTGCCATCCAGATACCAGGCGGTGTCAGAGGAAGGCCCTAAAAATGGGCAAAGACTACAGTCCCCAAGTCATAGACATTTCACTCTACTACCGCACGGCAAGCAGTAACGATGCACCAAGTCTGGAACCAACAGGACCCTGAACAGATTCTACCCCCAAGCCAAAAGATAGCTAAATAGTTAACTAAATAACTACCCGGACTATCTGCATGTACCCTTTTTGCACTAACTGTACCTAGTCACTTCACCTATATGTACATCCTATATATACCTCAATTACTTAGTATCAATGCATATGGACTCAGTACTGGTACCTGTGTATAGAGCTAAGTTATCGTTACTCATTGTGTATTTATTTTTTCCTCTTGTATGTTTTTTCCTATTAATTTTTAAATTTTTCTCTCTACAATGTTGGGAAGAATTTCACTGTTAGTTTAAACCTGTTGTTTACGAAGCACGTGACAAATACAATTTGATTTATAAAGATCCTGTGTATATCCTGAGCTGTCTGTGGTTGGGATATAATGTGACCTATAATCTATTTGTTACCACATCCCCCAGGGACAGGCCTGTGGAGTCAATTATAACTAAACAATCTTTATTGGTGAAGCCCCATTATGAGATATAGTGTGTCTGTGTGTGTGTTTGTCAAACGTTATTAACAACCTTGCCGGTAGGGAGGCATAATCAGGTCTTACCTCGTACTCAAACTCCTCTGTCCTCTGTTGGTCTGGGAGGGTGGAGAGGTAGTCTGTCCCCTCATAGAACTCCTGTTCCATAGTGTGGAGAGAGTGACAACTGTCAGGAGAGATGGGGGAGGGAGGGACGGAGGTAGAGAGAGAAAAGGCAGAGGGAAAGGGAGATGAGAGAAGGAGAGGGAAGTAGAGAGAGACAGAGAAGGACATTTAGAGGGAGTTTATATTTCACATAATCTCTCTCTTACATACACTGACTGTAAGTGACAGACTTCTCTTTGTATTTTCCCTGCATGGGACAGCTACGAGGAGAAGAAGAAAGGATGTGTCAGTGCTGTCTAGGATGATGTTGCATGCTGGGGGATAAAAGCATTGCCTCTCATTAATCACTGCATACCAGGAGAGTTCAATTAAATTACTCCACACATACTTAATCTCTATCTCCCACTATCCCTGTCCTTAGGTAGATTTTGGACAAAGTCCCATGAATTGTACACATTGTCTTCAGAAAGCAAATTTTACAGAGCTTTGTTTATGGTTTATGGTGCAATTTCAGCAACAAAAAGTGTTGAAACAAATGTCACACATATTATTCTTGGCTTGCAATATTCACTCTGGCAAACTGTTGAACATATTGAGCAATGTATCTTTATTCCCATCAGAAATTCATAGTATCTGCAAGTCTACACACTACCACAATGTATCTTTATTCCCATCAGAAAGTCTCTACACACTACCACAATGTATCTTCATTCCCATCAGAAAGTCTCTACACTACCACAATGTATCTTTATTCCCATCAGAAAGTCTCTACACACTACCACAATGTATCTTTATTCCCATCAGAAAGTCTCTACACACTACCACAATGTATCTTTATTCCCATCAGAAAGTCTCTACACACTACCACAATGTATCTTCATTCCCGTCAGAAAGTCTCTACACACTACCACAATGTATCTTTATTCCCATCAGAAAGTCTCTACACACTACCACAATGTATCTTCATTCCCATCAGAAAGTCTCTACACACTACCACAATGTATCTTTATTCCCATCAGAAAGTCTCTACACACTACCACAATGTATCTTTATTCCCATCAGAAAGTCTCTACACACTACCACAATGTATCTTCATTCCGGTCAGAAAGTCTCTACACACTACCACAATGTATCTTTATTCCCATCAGAAAGTCTCTACACTACCACAATGTATCTTCATTCCCGTCAGAAAGTCTCTACACTACCACAATGTATCTTTATTCCCATCAGAAAGTCTCTACACTACCACAATGTATCTTCATTCCCATCAGAAAGTCTCTACACACTACCACAATGTATCTTTATTCCCATCAGAAAGTCTCTACACACTACCACAATGTATCTTTATTCCCATCAGAAAGTCTCTACACTACCACAATGTATCTTTATTCCCATCAGAAAGTCTCTACACACTACCACAATGTATCTTTATTCCCATCAGAAAGTCTCTACACACTACCACAATGTATCTTTATTCCCATCAGAAAGTCTCTACACACTACCACAATGTATCTTTATTCCCATCAGAAAGTCTCTACACACTACCACAATGTATCTTTATTCCCATCAGAAAGTCTCTACACACTACCACAATGTATCTTTATTCCCATCAGAAAGTCTCTACACTACCACAATGTATCTTTATTCCCATCAGAAAGTCTCTACACACTACCACAATGTATCTTTATTCCCATCAGAAAGTCTCTACACACTACCACAATGTATCTTTATTCCCATCAGAAAGTCTCTACACTACCACAATGTATCTTTATTCCCATCAGAAAGTCTCTACACACTACCACAATGTATCTTCATTCCCGTCAGAAAGTCTCTACACACTACCACAATGTATCTTTATTCCCATCAGAAAGTCTCTACACACTACCACAATGTATCTTCATTCCCGTCAGAAAGTCTCTACACACTACCACAATGTATCTTTATTCCCATCAGAAAGTCTCTACACACTACCACAATGTATCTTTATTCCCATCAGAAAGTCTCTACACACTACCACAATGTATCTTCATTCCCGTCAGAAAGTCTCTACACACTACCACAATGTATCTTTATTCCCATCAGAAAGTCTCTACACACTACCACAATGTATCTTCATTCCCATCAGAAAGTCTCTACACACTACCACAATGTATCTTCATTCCCATCAGAAAGTCTCTACACACTACCACAATGTATCTTCATTCCCGTCAGAAAGTCTCTACACACTACCACAATGTATCTTCATTCCCATCAGAAAGTCTCTACACTACCACAATGTATCTTTATTCCCATCAGTAAGTCTCTACACACTACCACAATGTATCTTTATTCCCATCAGAAAGTCTCTACACACTACCACAATGTATCTTTATTCCCATCAGAAAGTCTCTACACTACCACAATGTATCTTTATTCCCATCAGAAAGTCTCTACACACTACCACAATGTATCTTTATTCCCATCAGAAAGTCTCTACACACTACCACAATGTATCTTTATTCCCATCAGAAAGTCTCTACACACTACCACAATGTATCTTTATTCCCATCAGAAAGTCTCTACACACTACCACAATGTATCTTTATTCCCATCAGAAAGTCTCTACACACTACCACAATGTATCTTCATTCCCATCAGAAAGTCTCTACACACTACCACAATGTATCTTTATTCCCATCAGAAAGTCTCTACACACTACCACAATGTATCTTCATTCCCATCAGAAAGTCTCTACACACTACCACAATGTATCTTTATTCCCATCAGAAAGTCTCTACACTACCACAATGTATCTTTATTCCCATCAGAAAGTCTCTACACACTACCACAATGTATCTTTATTCCCATCAGAAAGTCTCTACACACTACCACAATGTATCTTTATTCCCATCAGAAAGTCTCTACACACTACCACAATGTATCTTTATTCCCATCAGAAAGTCTCTACACACTACCACAATGTATCTTTATTCCCATCAGAAAGTCTCTACACACTACCACAATGTATCTTTATTCCCATCAGAAAGTCTCTACACACTACCACAATGTATCTTCATTCCCGTCAGAAAGTCTCTACACACTACCACAATGTATCTTTATTCCCATCAGAAAGTCTCTACACTACCACAATGTATCTTCATTCCCGTCAGAAAGTCTCTACACTACCACAATGTATCTTTATTCCCATCAGAAAGTCTCTACACTACCACAATGTATCTTCATTCCCATCAGAAAGTCTCTACACACTACCACAATGTATCTTTATTCCCATCAGAAAGTCTCTACACACTACCACAATGTATCTTTATTCCCATCAGAAAGTCTCTACACTACCACAATGTATCTTTATTCCCATCAGAAAGTCTCTACACACTACCACAATGTATCTTTATTCCCATCAGAAAGTCTCTACACACTACCACAATG
Organism: Oncorhynchus masou masou; assembly: GCF_036934945.1. Lineage (NCBI taxonomy): Eukaryota > Metazoa > Chordata > Actinopteri > Salmoniformes > Salmonidae > Oncorhynchus > Oncorhynchus masou. Next base: position 10,863,946 of record NC_088233.1, on the reverse strand, counting down.
TATCTTTATTCCCATCAGAAAGTCTCTACACACTACCACAATGTATCTTTATTCCCATCAGAAAGTCTCTACACACTACCACAATGTATCTTTATTCCCATCAGAAAGTCTCTACACACTACCACAATGTATCTTTATTCCCATCAGAAGGTCTCTACACACTACCACAATGTATCTTTATTCCCATCAGAAAGTCTCTACACACTACCACAATGTATCTTTATTCCCATCAGAAAGTCTCTACACACTACCACAATGTATCTTTATTCCCATCAGAAAGTCTCTACACTACCACAATGTATCTTTATTCCCATCAGAAAGTCTCTACACACTACCACAATGTATCTTTATTCCCATCAGAAAGTCTCTACACACTACCACAATGTATCTTTATTCCCATCAGAAAGTCTCTACACACTACCACAATGTATCTTTATTCCCATCAGAAAGTCTCTACACACTACCACAATGTATCTTTATTCCCATCAGAAAGTCTCTACACACTACCACAATGTATCTTCATTCCCATCAGAAAGTCTCTACACACTACCACAATGTATCTTTATTCCCATCAGAAAGTCTCTACACACTACCACAATGTATCTTCATTCCCATCAGAAAGTCTCTACACACTACCACAATGTATCTTTATTCCCATCAGAAAGTCTCTACACTACCACAATGTATCTTTATTCCCATCAGAAAGTCTCTACACACTACCACAATGTATCTTTATTCCCATCAGAAAGTCTCTACACACTACCACAATGTATCTTTATTCCCATCAGAAAGTCTCTACACACTACCACAATGTATCTTTATTCCCATCAGAAAGTCTCTACACACTACCACAATGTATCTTTATTCCCACCAGAAAGTCTCTACACACTACCACAATGTATCTTTATTCCCATCAGAAAGTCTCTACACTACCACAATGTATCTTTATTCCCATCAGAAAGTCTCTACACACTACCACAATGTATCTTTATTCCCATCAGAAAGTCTCTACACACTACCACAATGTATCTTCATTCCCATCAGAAAGTCTCTACACACTACCCCAATGTATCTTTATTCCCATCAGAAAGTCTCTACACACTACCACAATGTATCTTTATTCCCATCAGAAAGTCTCTACACACTACCACAATGTATCTTTATTCCCATCAGAAAGTCTCTACACACTACCACAATGTATCTTTATTCCCATCAGAAAGTCACTACATACTACCACAATGTATCTTTATTCCCATCAGAAAGTCTCTACACACTACCACAATGTATCTTCATTCCCGTCAGAAAGTCTCTACACACTACCACAATGTATCTTTATTCCCATCAGAAAGTCTCTACACACTACCACAATGTATCTTCATTCCCGTCAGAAAGTCTCTACACACTACCACAATGTATCTTTATTCCCATCAGAAAGTCTCTACACACTACCACAATGTATCTTTATTCCCATCAGAAAGTCTCTACACACTACCACAATGTATCTTCATTCCCGTCAGAAAGTCTCTACACACTACCACAATGTATCTTTATTCCCATCAGAAAGTCTCTACACACTACCACAATGTATCTTCATTCCCATCAGAAAGTCTCTACACACTACCACAATGTATCTTCATTCCCATCAGAAAGTCTCTACACACTACCACAATGTATCTTCATTCCCGTCAGAAAGTCTCTACACACTACCACAATGTATCTTCATTCCCATCAGAAAGTCTCTACACTACCACAATGTATCTTTATTCCCATCAGTAAGTCTCTACACACTACCACAATGTATCTTTATTCCCATCAGTAAGTCTCTACACACTACCACAATGTATCTTTATTCCCATCAGTAAGTCTCTACACTACCACAATGTATCTTTATTCCCATCAGTAAGTCTCTACACACTACCACAATGTATCTTTATTCCCATAGTAAGTCTCTACACTACCACAATGTATCTTTATTCCCATCAGTAAGTCTCTACACACTACCACAATGTATCTTTATTCCCATCAGAAAGTCTCTACACACTACCACAATGTATCTTTATTCCCATCAGAAAGTCTCTACACACTACCACAATGTATCTTTATTCCCATCAGTAAGTCTCTACACTACCACAATGTATCTTTATTCCCATCAGTAAGTCTCTACACACTACCACAATGTATCTTTATTCCCATCAGTAAGTCTCTACACTACCACAATGTATCTTTATTCCCATCAGTAAGTCTCTACACACTACCACAATGTATCTTTATTCCCATCAGAAAGTCTCTACACACTACCACAATGTATCTTTATTCCCATCAGAAAGTCACTACACACTACCACAATGTATCTTTATTCCCATCAGAAAGTCTCTACACTACCACAATGTATCTTTATTCCCATCAGAAAGTCTCTACACACTACCACAATGTATCTTTATTCCCATCAGAAAGTCTCTACACACTACATCTTTATTCCCATCAGAAAGTCTCTACACACTACCACAATGTATCTTTATTCCCATCAGAAAGTCTCTACACACTACATCTTTATTCCCATCAGAAAGTCTCTACACACTACATCTTTATTCCCATCAGAAAGTCTCTACACACTACATCTTTATTCCCATCAGAAAGTCTCTACACACTACATCTTTATTCCCATCAGAAAGTCTCTACACACTACATCTTTATTCCCATCAGAAAGTCACTACACTACCACAATGTATCTTTATTCCCATCAGAAAGTCTCTACACTACCACAATGTATCTTTATTCCCATCAGAAAGTCTCTACACTACCACAATGTATCTTTATTCCCATCAGTAAGTCTCTACACTACCACAATGTATCTTTATTCCCATCAGAAAGTCTCTACACACTACCACAATGTATCTTTATTCCCATCAGAAAGTCACTACCACAATGTATCTTTATTCCCATCAGAAAGTCACTACCACAATGTATCTTTATTCCCATCAGAAAGTCACTACCACAATGTATCTTTATTCCCATCAGAAAGTCACTACCACAATGTATCTTTATTCCCATCAGAAAGTCACTACCACGTGTTATTCTGTCTGGGATGGTAAATGTCAGGATGTTATATCCTCTGGCGCTCCCACAACATTGCAGCACATCGTAACATTGTTGGTCGAGTGTGTGTCTTTGCCTACATGTCTGTGTGCGTGCGTGCGTGTGTGTGTGTGTGTGTGTGTGTGCGTGCGTGCGTGCGTGTGTGTGTATGCGTGCGTGTGTGTGTGTGTGTGTGTGTGTGTGTGTGCATGTGTGTGTGCGTGTGTGTGTGTGTGTGTGTGTGTGTGTGTGTGTGTGTGTGTGTGTGTGTGTGTGTGTGTGTGTGTGTGTGTGTGTGTGTGTGTGTGTGTGCGCGCACGTGTGTAACACAATTTCACAGCTTTACTGCCAAGTTGAAACACGGGGGAAACAAACATTTGTTGTGTCTATAAAATCTACCACAACCTTGGTCTGTGCACCTGATCGCAGATGAAGAGGAGTATATTTACTTTTTATTGATCAAATTGATTACATTTAAGAGCCCAGCCCGGGGCTGCAACTGGGCTGTGAATGAATGTTGCACTGTTTCAAGGTTTTAATTATCCCATTCGCTTTAATCACCTTGTAAACCTTCCATGAAACCAAATGGCTATGCCAAACAGCACCAATTATTACAAGCAGGCCGTGTGGGTAGTGGTGATATACTGGTGGAAAGATCTTATATTATGGTCTGGTCAGGTTTAAAGGTCTGGTCAGGTCTGGTCAGGTTTAAAGGGTCTGGTCAGGTCTGGTCAGGTTTAAAGGTCTGGTCAGGTCTGGTCAGGTTTAAAGGTCTGGTCAGGTCTGGTCAGGTTTAAAGGGTCTGGTCAGGTCTGGTCAAGTTTAAAGGTCTGGTCAGGTCTGGTCAGGTTTAAAGGGCTTGGTCAGGTTTAAAGGGTCTGGTCGGGTTTAAAGGGTCTGGTCAGGTTTAAAGGGTCTGGTCAGGTTTAAAGGGTCTGGTCAGGTTTAAAGGGTCTGGTCAGGTCTGGTCAGATTTAAAGGTCTGGTCAGGTCTGGTCAGGTTTAAAGGGTCTGGTCAGGTCTGGTCAGGTTTAAAGGTCTGGCCATGTTTAAAGGGTCTGGTCAGGTTTAAAGGGTCTGGTCAGGATTAAAGGTCTGGCCAGGATTAAAGGGTCTGGTCAGGATTAAAGGGTCTGGTCAGGTTTAAAGGGTCTGGTCAGGTTTAAAGGGTCTGGTCAGGTTTAAAAAGGTCTGGTCAGGTTTAAAGGATCTGGTCAGGTTTAATAAGGTCTGGTCGAGTTTAAAGAGCCTGGTCAGGTTTAAAGAGCCTGGTCAGGTTTAAAGGGTCTGGTCAGGTTTAAAGGTCCTGGTCAGGTTTAAATGGTCTGGTCAGGTTTAAAGGGTCTGGTCAGGTTTAAAGGGTCTGGTCAGGTTTAAAGGGTCTGGTCAAGATTAAAGGGGTTGGGTGTGGGTGACACGTGAAGGTTGGTCATAGCTTAACATGGTTAGTCTCAATTTGACCCAGGTCGTTTTTTCTTCTGTGACAGTATTATAACAGACTTACTGTATAAACAAATCTGATCTCTGAATGAAATGACAAGACTTGGAGCTGAATGTGACTCCAACTCAATACTTGATTTATTTAATGTAACTCCAACTGATATTGGATACTTGATTTATTTAATGTAACTCCAACTGATATTAGATACTTGATTTATTTAATGTCACTAACTGATATTGGATACTTGATTTATTTAATGTAACTCCAACTGATATTGGATACTTGATTTATTTAATGTAACTCCAACTGATATTGGATACTTGATTTATTTAATGTAACTCCAACTGATATTGGATACTTGATTTATTTAATGTAACTCCAACTGATATTGGATACTTGATTTATTTAATGTGACTCCAACTCAATACTTGATTTATTTAATGTAACTCCAACTGATATTGGATACTTGATTTATTTAATGTAACTCCAACTGATATTGGATACTTGATTTATTTAATGTGACTCCAACTCAATACTTGATTTATTTAATGTAACTCCAACTGATATTGGATACTTGATTTATTTAATGTAACTCCAACTGATATTGGATACTTGATTTATTTAATGTAACTCCAACTGATATTGGATACTTGATTTATTTAATGTAACTCCAACTGATATTGGATACTTGATTTATTTAATGTAACTCTAACTGATATTGGATACTTGATGTATTTAATGTAACGCCAACTGATATTGGATACTTGATTTATTTAATGTAACACCAACTGATATTGGATACTTGATTTATTTAATGTGACTCCAACTCAATACTTGATTTATTTAATGTAACTCCAACTGATATTGGATACTTGATTTATTTAATGTAACTCCAACTGATATTGGATACTTGATTTATTTAATGTGACTCCAACTCAATACTTGATTTATTTAATGTAACTCCAACTGATATTGGATACTTGATTTATTTAATGTAACTCCAACTGATATTGGATACTTGATTTATTTAATGTAACTCCAACTGATATTGGATACTTGATGTATTTAATGTAACGCCAACTGATATTGGATACTTGATTTATTTAATGTAACACCAACTGATATTGGATACTTGATTTATTTAATGTGACTCCAACTCAATACTTGATTTATTTAATGTAACTCCAACTGATATTGGATACTTGATTTATTTAATGTAACTCCAACTGATATTGGATACTTGATTTATTTAATGTGACTCCAACTCAATACTTGATTTATTTAATGTAACTCCAACTGATATTGGATACTTGATTTATTTAATGTAACTCCAACTGATATTGGATACTTGATTTATTTAATGTAACTCCAACTGATATTGGATACTTGATGTATTTAATGTAACGCCAACTGATATTGGATACTTGATTTATTTAATGTAACTCCAACTGATATTAGATACTTGATTTATTTAATGTAACTAACTGATATTGGATACTTGATTTATTTAATGTATCTCCAACTGATATTGGATACTTGATTTATTTAATGTAACTCCAACTGATATTGGATACTTGATTTATTTAATGTAACTCCAACTGATATTGGATACTTGATTTATTTAATGTAACTCCAACTGATATTGGATACTTGATTTATTTAATGTAACTAACTGATATTGGATACTTGATTTATTTAATGTAACTCCAACTGATATTGGATACTTGATTTATTTAATGTAACTCTAACTGATATTGGATACTTGATTTATTTAATGTAACTCCAACTGATATTGGATACTTGATTTATTTAATGTAACTCTAACTGATATTAGATACTTGATTTATTTAATGTAACTCCAACTGATATTGGATACTTGAAGAATCTAAGACAATCATCCATGGGATGTTGCTGGAATGAATGATCAACCTAATATACCCCTTGTGTAGAGAGAAGCCCCCGGCACAGCTAATCTTTCACTCCGTAGAAGAGAAATCCAGATATTCTCACGCCAGACGTTATCTTCTTCACAGTATGCTTCCCCTTAGAGATTAATACAATATGAACAAAAAACTAACAGAAAGAGAAAATAATGAACACATTTTCTTTTGTTGTCTTCGAGGAAACCCCAGTCTAAATTATGAGGGTCTACCTCAAGAATCTCAGATGTTGTACGCCTTGATTTATAAGACACACCATAAGAGATGGGTCCTTTTGGCATTGCATTCACGTTTCAAGCCTTGAAATGGTATTGTATTGTGCGCATAAACAATCCAACTCAATCTCAGATCTTCATAGCTAAAGTATTCAATCAATGTCTTCATAGCTAAAGCAGTACATTATTTCTCTCCACAATCCAGCGAGAGGGAGTACTGTACTTTGCTGTTCTTTGAGTGGTTTGATTCTGGGTTGGCAAGGCAAATAATGTACTACTTTAGCTTTCAAGGCTTTGGGAAACCTATCCCTGACATCCCAGACAGTGGTGTGTGTTTGAATAACTCAGATCAGAGCCTACTCGTCAGACAACAGGAAGGGACAGATACCAGAGATCAGTTTTGCCTTTCAGATCACAATGAATACAATCACATGGACATGTGGGACCTGATCCTAGATCAGAATTCTTACTTTGAGCGGCTTTTTTAATACGGGCCCAAATCCGATCTTACCTGTCGGACAGCAGGAAAGGGCAGATGTCAGGCACGGGAGGGGTGGTGGCTCGGAGCTTGGCCAGGGCCATGATGTGTTCGAAGGTGATGTCTGTCTGCGTACAAACGTCCACCACGTGCACTTCCTGAGTGGAGCCAACATGTCCCCCGTGCCCAACAGGGTTCCTCCTGAGCACCTGCACCACAATGGGGTCCTTAGTGGAGCGGATCGCCTCCACTGCCTCGTCATGACTGGCCTTGGAGAGGTCCTTCCCATTCACCTGTAATGTGGAGAGGGGAGAGATTACAGTTATAACTACAGTTACTGTAAAGATACAGCTATTGATATAGTGCTTTAATGGACTGCCTACCTAGACTATGTAAGGTCTCTAAACTGAGTTGCTGGAAATTGACGATCATCGTTGGGGGTTCTTTTGGGAGTTGTTGGGAATTGGGGGTTTTGTAAGTATGTTCTGGTCACAACTGGGTACCCCATGACCACTTCCCGAGTCACCGAAAATGTATGATGTCATGTTCCTAGATATACGATAGATAACCAACTAATATTCCTATGGTGCTGAGGTGTAGGGTGAAGTTGCCCCAAGACGCTGTTCTTGGGTCAGTTTCGCATTTCCCTCACTAGTGGTTAACGTTAGGATTGGGGGAGTGGAAGCTGATCCTAGATATGTCCTTAGGAAAATCTGGAGCGTTGTGGAGATCATTTCAATATGACTAATAAGCTAATCACCACACCTACAGACATCTTACTGATTCTTGATAAACTAAAACAATATGATAAACAGACGACATCAGTCAAGAAAACACTTTGAGAAACAAGTGTTGAAGTAAAATCCTCGGTTCTACATCACTGACTCTATGCATCATCATAAGAGTCAGACAGTACTGAACACACAGAACAGTTTTCTATCAGAGGGAAAATCATTGCTTCATTTAGTCCATTCATTGGACTGGAAAAAGTAACAGTGGGTTTGAAATACCTCAGAGAATGCGCTTGGTATAATGCTGAAAACAGAGATTGTAATTTAGATAGTCTCTCAGAAAAAGGTAAACGCAGCACAATTCTCTTGCAGTTGTATTCAAATTACAGCTTCCAGTTTTTAGTGTTTTGCTTGCGGTGCACAACTGTTCATGGAATAAGTTGGAATGAAATGATGAAGTGGAAAAGTACAAAGTAGAAACTTTATTATCTTTGCATTAAAAGTCAGTAGAAAACACAAGAACACCCACCAGGCTCGCTACTATTGGTTTATCTTGATAGTGTAGGTTTATCTTGATAGTGTATGTATGGTTTATCTTGATAGTGTATGTATGGTTTATCTTGATAATGTATGGTTTAACTTGATAGTGTAGGTATGGTTTATCTTGATAATGTATGTTTTAACTTGATAGTGTATGGTTTATCTTGACAGTGTATGGTTTATCTTGATAGTGTATGGTTTATACTGATAGTGTATGGTTTATCTTGATAGTGTATGGTTTATCTTGATAGTGTATGGTTTATCTTGATAGTGTATGGTTTATCTTGATAGTGTACGTATGGTTTATCTTGATAATGTAGGTTTATAGTGATAGTGTATGGTTTATCTTGATAGTGTATGTATGGTTTATCTTGATAGTGTATGTATGGTTTATCTTGATAGTGTATGAATGGTTTATCTTGATAATGTATGGTTTATCTTGATAGTGTAGTTATGGTTTATCTTGATAGTGTATGGTTTATCTTGATAGTGTATGGTTTATCTTGATAATGTATGGTTTATACTGATAGTGTAGGTATGGTTTATCTTGATAGTGTATGGTTTATCTTGATAGTGTACGTATGGTTTATCTTGATAATGTAGGTTTATAGTGATAGTGTATGGTTTATCTTGATAGTGTACGTATGGTTTATCTTGATAATGTAGGTTTATCTTGACAGTGTATGTATGGTTTATCTTGATAGTGTATGGTTTATCTTGATAATGTATGGTTTATCTTGATAGTGTATGGTTTATCTTGATAATGTATGGTTTTTCTTGATAGTGTATGATTGGTTTATCTTGATAGTGTATGGTTTATCTTGATAGTGTATGAATGGTTTATCTTGATGGTGTATGGTTTATCTTGATAATGTATGGTTTATCTTGATAGTGTATGGTTTATCTTGATAGTGTATGGTTTATCTTGATAGTGTATGAATGGTTTATCTTGATGGTGTATGGTTTATCTTGATAATGTATGGTTTATCTTGATAGTGTATGGTTTATCTTGATAGTGTATGGTTTATCTTGACAGTGTATGGTTTATCTTGACAATGTATGGTTTATCTTGATAGTGTATGGTTTATCTTGATAATGTATGGTTTATCTTGATAGTGTATGGTTTATCTTGACAGTGTATGGTTTATCTTGACAGTGTATGGTTTATCTTGACAATATATGGTTTATCTTGATAGTGTATGGTTTATCTTGATGGTGTATGGTTTATCTTGATAGTGTATGGTTTATCTTGATAATGTATGGTTTATCTTGATAATGTATGGTTTATCTTGATAGTGTATGTATGCCACTTTAATAGCAGACACTTTTATCAAAAGTGACTACAACCGCTGCGGATAGTTAAACCCACAACATTTGCATTATAAAGCGTCATGCTCCAACTAACTGAGCCTCACAGCACCACAGTACATCATGCTCCTACCACCTGAGCCCCACAGCACCACAGTACATCATGCTCTTACCATCTGAGCACCACAGTACATCATGCTCTTACCAACTGAGCCCCACAGCACCACAGTACATCATGCTCTTACCAACTGAGCCCCACAGTACATCATGCTCTTACCAACTGAGCCCCACAGCACCACAGTACATCATGCTCTTACCAACTGAGCCCCACAGTACATCATTCTCTTACCAACTGAGCCCCACAGTACATCATTCTCTTACCAACTGAGCCCCACAGCCCCACAGTACATCATTCTCTTACCAACTGAGCCCCACAGTACATCATTCTCTTACCAACTGAGCCCCACAGTACATCATGCTCTTACCAACTGAGCCCCACAGTACATCATGCTCTTACTAACTGAGCCCCACAGCACCACAGTACATCATGCTACTCATCGCTAAGGACAGGTGTATCTGAGGAAGCATCCACATTCCATCCATAACCTGGTCTTCTAATCAAAGAATGGCCTATAAACACACACCTTCTTTCCAGGCACAACATTAGGCGACTAATATAACATTATGTTTCTCTGGTATCTGGAGTGACCGTCGTGTGAAGTGATGTTGCATTAATCACCTGAGAGACAAACTGTGTCAACACACCGGCAGAGCTCATGTTGAGCAGAACCGCAACTGGAGAAGACCATAGGAGTCTACCTATCGCCTCAATCTCCTTCCCTCCATTTTGCTTTACATTGCTACAGACCTCAGCATTGTGCTGCAAATCTAGAACTATCTGAATAACTAGGCTAGCCCATTTTGGTCTGAACCAGCTCGCTCGCTCACTCGCTCACTCGCTCACTCACTCACTCACTCACTCACTCACTCACTCACTCACTCACTCACTCACTCACTCACTCGCTCACTCACTCACTCACAGGAGGCTAGCTAACTAATCCTGGAACAAAACAGAGGCTCTGTTCTGCCTGCAGAAAGGAAACAAAGGACTGGGACCAGATAAAGATGGCTGCCGATGGCGTATGACAGTCCTGGAAAGATATGATCATATTACCAACCAACACGCTCTCCCTCTGGTCTCTGGTAAAGTCTGTCCTGCCTGGGCTCTTGGCTGCCTCCCAAGTGCTACCCTATTCCCTATGAGTACTATTTTTGACCAGGGCCCAGCAGCCGTGGTCAAAAGTAGTGCACTATATAGGGAACAGGGTACCATTCTGGTCAAAAGTAGTGCACTATATAGGGAACAGGGTACCATTCTGGTCAAAAGTGCACTATATAGGGAATAGAGTGCCATTCTGGTCAAAAGTAGTGCACTATATAGGGAATAGGGTGCCATTCTGGTCAAAAGTAGTGCACTATATAGGGAATAGGGTGCCATTCTGGTCAAAAGTAGTGCACTATATAGGGAATAGGGTGCCATTTGGGATGCGAGACTCTGTTTCTAGCCTCCAAGCCCTCCTCGCTGCTTACTATCAGGGGAAACACACACACACACACACACACACACACACACACACACACACACACACACACACACACACACACACACACACACACACACACACAAACTGAAAAACACAGGTACACACACACACACACACACACACACACACACACAAAAACTGTCTGTTGTAGTTCCTGTGTAAACTCATTGCCCTGGTTAGTGTGGACATATCGATCTTTTCCTTTTCTGACTCTAGCTAGATATTCATACAGCCTCTTGTGATTTATTCACACAGATTTAATCAAAGTTACACTGTCATAAACTCTACTCTCCAGTGTGCATGCGAAACCCATATTAATTCACAAACACACACTGGTAAACAAAAGCTGTTCTCAACAAATTATTTAGCAGAAGTGTACTGTTGCTAGTTTCAACTGTAGCTCTAAGAAATGCCACATGTCCACACAACCACTACATTTATTGTGAAAGAGTCAATATGAATTATCAGTATCAGCTGTAGCAACAGACAGACAATGATGATTAAAGTCCTGCTGGTCTAGTTATCTGGTCCAGGTTCGTTTGTTCCTAGCAATGATTGTGTGATTCCAAGACTATGGCCATTGGATAGAAAAAGGGATACTGTGGAAGGCAGGGATAGAGGGATGGATACAGGGATAGAGGGATGGATACAGGGATAGAGGGATGGATACAGGGATAGAGGGATGGATACAGGGATAGAGGGATGGATACAGGGATATAGGGATGGATAGAGGAAATGGATACAGGGATAGAGGGATGGATACAGGGATAGAGGGATGGATACAGGGATAGAGGGATGGATACAGGGATAGAGGGATGGATACAGGGATAGAGGGATGGATACAGGGATAGAGGGATGGATACAGGGATAGAGGGATGGAGGGATAGAGGGATGGATACAGGGATAGAGGGATGGATAGAGGGATAGAGGGATGGATACAGGGATAGAGGGATGGATACAGGGATAGAGGGATGGATACAGGGATAGAGGGATAGAGGGATAGAGGGATGGATAGAGGGATAGAGGGATGGATACAGGGATAGAGGGATGGATACAGGGATAGAGGGATGGAGGGATAGAGGGATGGATACAGGGATAGAGGGATGGATACAGGGATAGAGGGATGGATACAGGGATAGAGGGATGGATACAGGGATAGAGGGATGGATACAGGGATAGAGGGATGGAGGGATAGAGGGATGGATACAGGGATAGAGGGATGGATACAGGGATAGAGGGATGGATACAGGGATAGAGGGATGGATACAGGGATAGAGGGATGGATACAGGGATAGAGGGATGGAGGGATAGAGGGATGGATAGAGGGATGGATACAGGGATAGAGGGATGGATACAGGGATAGAGGGATGGATACAGGGATAGAGGGATGGATACAGGGATAGAGGGATGGATACAGGGATAGAGGGATGGATAGAGGGATAGAGGGATGGATACAGGGATAGAGGGATGGATAGAAGAAATGGATACAGGGATAGAGGGATGGATAGAGGAAATGGATACAGGGATAGAGGGATGGATAGAGGAAATGGATACAGGGATAGAGGGATGGATACAGGGATAGAGGGATGGATACAGGGATAGAGGGATGGATAGAGGGATGGAGGGATGGATAGAGGGATGGATACAGGGATAGAGGGATGGATACAGGGATAGAGGGATGGATACAGGGATAGAGGGATGGATACAGGGATAGAGGGATGGATAGAGGGATAGAGGGATGGATACAGGGATAGAGGGATGGATAGAAGAAATGGATACAGGGATAGAGGGATGGATACAGGGATAGAGGGATGGATACAGGGATAGAGGGATGGATAGAGGAAATGGATACAGGGATAGAGGGATGGATAGAGGAAATGGATACAGGGATAGAGGGATGGATAGAGGAAATGGATACAGGGATAGAGGGATGGATACAGGGATAGAGGGATGGATACAGGGATAGAGGGATGGATAGAGGGATGGAGGGATGGATAGAGGGATGGATACAGGGATAGAGGGATGGATAGAGGAAATGGATACAGGGATAGAGGGATGGATACAGGGATAGAGGGATGGATACAGGGATAGAGGGATGGATAGAGGGATGGAGGGATGGATAGAGGGATGGATACAGGGATAGAGGGATGGATACAGGGATAGAGGGATGGATACAGGGAATGGATACAGGGATAGAGGGATGGATACAGGGATAGAGGGATGGATACAGGGATAGAGGGATGGATAGAGGAAATGGATACAGGGATAGAGGGATGGATAGAGGGATAGAGGGATGGATAGAGGAAATGGATACAGGGATAGAGGGATGGATACAGGGATAGAGGGATGGATACAGGGATAGAGGGATGGATACAGGGATAGAGGGATGGATAGAGGAAATGGATACAGGGATAGAGGGATGGATACAGGGATAGAGGGATGGATAGAGGAAATGGATACAGGGATAGAGGGATGGATAGAGGAAATGGATACAGGGATAGAGGGATGGATAGAGGAAATGGATACAGGGATAGAGGGATGGATAGAGGAAATGGATACAGGGATAGAGGGATGGATACAGGGATAGAGGGATGGATACAGGGATAGAGGGATGGAGGGATGGATAGAGGGATGGATACAGGGATAGAGGGATGGATAGAGGAAATGGATACAGGGATAGAGGGATGGATACAGGGATAGAGGGATGGATACAGGGATAGAGGGATGGATAGAGGGATGGAGGGATGGATAGAGGGATGGATACAGGGATAGAGGGATGGATACAGGGATAGAGGGATGGATACAGGGAATGGAAACAGGGATAGAGGGATGGATACAGGGATAGAGGGATGGATACAGGGATAGAGGGATGGATAGAGGAAATGGATACAGGGATAGAGGGATGGATAGAGGGATAGAGGGATGGATAGAGGAAATGGATACAGGGATAGAGGGATGGATAGAGGAAATGGATACAGGGATAGAGGGATGGATAGAGGGATAGAGGGATGGATAGAGGGATAGAGGGATGGATACAGGGATAGAGGGATGGATAGAGGGATGGATACAGGGATAGAGGGATGGATAGAGGAAATGGATAGAGGGATAGAGGGATGGATACAGGGATAGAGGGATGGATACAGGGATAGAGGGATGGATACAGGGATAGAGGGATGGATACAGGGATAGAGGGATGGATAGAGGAAATGGATACAGGGATAGAGGGATGGATACAGGGATAGAGGGATGGATAGAGGAAATGGATACAGGGATAGAGGGATGGATACAGGGATAGAGGGATGGATACAGGGATAGAGGGATGGATAGAGGAAATGGATACAGGGATAGAGGGATGGATACAGGGATAGAGGGATGGATACAGGGATAGAGGGATGGATACAGGGATAGAGGAAATGGATACAGGGATAGAGGGATGGATACAGGGATAGAGGGATGGATACAGGGATAGAGGGATAGAGGGATGGATACAGGGATAGAGGGATGGATAGAGGAAATGGATACAGGACTAGAGGGATGGATACAGGGATAGAGGGATGGATAGAGGAAATGGATACAGGGATAGAGGGATGGATACAGGGATAGAGGGATGGATAGAGGAAATGGATACAGGGATAGAGGGATGGATACAGGGATAGAGGGATGGATACAGGGATAGAGGGATGGATACAGGGATAGAGGGATGGATACAGGGATAGAGGGATGGATACAGGGATAGAGGGATGGATAGAGGAAATGGATACAGGGATAGAGGAAATGGATACAGGGATAGAGGGATGGATACAGGGATAGAGGGATGGATACAGGGATAGAGGAAATGGATACAGGGATAGAGGGATGGATACAGGGATAGAGGGATGGATACAGGGATAGAGGGATAGAGGGATGGATACAGGGATAGAGGGATGGATAGAGGAAATGGATACAGGGATAGAGGGATGGATACAGGGATAGAGGGATGGATAGAGGAAATGGATACAGGGATAGAGGGATGGATACAGGGATAGAGGGATGGATAGACGAAATGGATACAGGGATAGAGGGATGGATACAGGGATAGAGGGATGGAGGGATGGTGGGATAGAGGGATAGATACAGGGATAGAGGGATGGATACAGGGATAGAGGAAATGGATACAGGGGTAGAGGGATGGATACAGGGATAGAGGGATGGATACAGGGATAGAGGGATGGATACAGGGATACAGGGATGGATAGAGGAAATGGATACAGGGATAGAGGGATGGATAGAGGGATAGAGGGATGGATACAGGGATACAGGGATAGAGGGATGGATACAGGGAAAGAGGGATGGAGGGATGGATAGAGGAAATGGATACAGGGATAGAGGGATGGATACAGGGATAGAGGGATGGATACAGGGATAGAGGGATGGATAGAGGAAATGGATACAGGGATAGAGGGATGGATACAGGGATAGAGGGATGGATACAGGGATAGAGGGATGGAGGGATAGAGGGATGGTGGGATGGATACAGGGATAGAGGGATACAGGGATATAGGGATGGATACAGGGATAGAGGGATGGAGGGATGGTGGGATAGAGGGATGGAAACAGGGATAGAGGGATGGGAACAGGGATAGAGGGATGGATACAGGGATAGAGGGATGGATACAGGGATAGAGGGATGGATACAGGGATAGAGATATGGATACAGGGATAGAGGGATGGATAGAGGAAATGGATACAGGGATAGAGGGATGGATACAGGGATAGAGGGATGGATACAGGGATAGAGGGATGGATAGAGGAAATGGATACAGGGATTGAGGGATGGATACAGGGATAGAGGGATGGATACAGGGATAGAGGGATGGATAGAGGAAATGGATACAGGGATAGAGGGATGGATACAGGGATAGAGGGATGGATACAGGGATAGAGGGATGGATACAGGGATAGAGGGATGGAGGGATGGTGGGATGGATACAGGGATAGAGGGATACAGGGATAGAGGGATGGATACAGGGATAGAGGGATGGAGGGATGGTGGGATAGAGGGATGGAAACAGGGATAGAGGGATGGATACAGGGATAGAGGGATGGATACAGGGATAGAGGGATGGATACAGGGATAGAGGGATGGATACAGGGATAGAGGGATGGATACAGGGATAGAGGGATGGAGGGATAGAAGGATGGAGGGATAGAGGAAAATAATGGCTTGAAAAGAAAAATGGACAAAAATGGATAGAGGGATGGAAACAGGGATAGAGGGATGGAGGGATATAGGGATGGATACAGGGATAGATGGATGGAGGGATGGAGGCATAGAGGGATGGATGGAAGGATAGAGGGATAGAGGGATGGATGGAGGATAGAGGGAGGGATGGATGGTAGGATGGATGGAGGGATGGATGGGGGGATAGAGGGATGGAGGGAGGGAGGAATAGAGGGATAAAGGAATGGAGGGATAGAGGGATGGAGGGAAGGATAGAGGGATAGAGGGATGGATGGAGGAATAGAGGGATGGAGGGATAAAGGAATGGAGGGATAAAGGAATGGAGGGAGGAATAGAGGGATGGAGGGATAGAGGGATGTAGGGTGGGAGGAATAGAGGGAGGAATAGAGGGATAAAGGAATGGAGGGATAGAGGGATGGAGGGAGGGAGGGATAGAAAAGGAAATGGCTGGAGTGTGGCACATCTGTTGTGTGTTTGCAGATGGATCCACAGCAGCTGTGGTGGGCAGAGGACAGTGTTTACATTCAAAGCCCAAGAGAGGACCATCGACTCTCACAACAAATGTAATACACTGGCTTACTGGAGTGAAACCTCAAGATGAAACCTTTTCTCTTTGTGAAGGAATAGAGGCACAAATTGACAAATAGGATTCTAAAATGGCACCCTTTCAGTCCACCCAGAAAGCCTACGTTGTTGAACTTTTATAGACGTTTGAAGGTGTGCTTTAGAGAAGTAAGATTTGGGGCGTAATCATTACCTAGCTCTACATTCGCCACATGATTCTACTTCTGCACAACACTTAGTACACCTGAGGCAAAGTACAACATTCCCTCATAGATGTGCAATTTAGTATCAAACCTCAACTGAAGGTAGGGGAGGGAGGAATGACAGTAGGGAGGGAGGAATAAGAGGGGGAGGGATGACAGTAGGGAGGGAGAATTAAGAGGAAGGAGGGAGGAATGACAGTAGGGAGGGAGGAATAAGAGGAGGGAGGAAGGAATGAGAGTAGGGAGGGAGGAATAAGAGGACGGAGGGAGGAATGAGAGTAGGGAGGGAGGAATGAGAGTGGGGAGGGAGGAATGAGAGTAGGGAGGGAGGAATGAGAGTAGGGAGGGAGGAATGAGAGTGGGGAGGGAGGAATGAGAGTAGGGAGGGAGGAATGAGAGTAGGGAGGGAGGAATGACAGTAGGGAGGGAGGAATAAGAGGGGGAGGGAGGAATGAGAGTAGGGAGGGAGGAATGAGAGTAGGGAAGGAGGAATAAGAGGACGGAGGGAGGAATGAGAGTAGGGATGGAGGAATAAGAGGAGGGAGGGAGGAATGAGAGTAGGGAGGAATGAGAGGGGGGAGGAATGACAGTAGGGAGGGAGGAATGAGAGTAGGGAAGGAGGAATAAGAGGACGGAGGGAGGAATGAGAGTAGGGAGGGAGGAATAAGAGGAGGGAGGGAGGAATGAGAGTAGGGAGGGAGGAATAAGAGGAGGGAGGGAGGAAGGACAGTAGGGAGGGAGGAATGAGAGTTGGGAGGGAGGAATGAGAGGGGGGAGGAATGACAGTAGGGAGGGAGGAATGAGAGTAGGGAAGGAGGAATAAGAGGACGGAGGGAGGAATGAGAGTAGGGAGGGAGGAATAAGAGGAGGGAGGGAGGAATGAGAGTAGGGAGGAATGAGAGTAGGGTGGGAGGAATAAGAGGGAGGGAGGAATGCTCTTCTCTGTATCACGGAGGCGCTCCGCACTGCTAAAGCTAACTCTCTCTCCTCTGCTCTCAACCTTCTAGACCTATCGGCTGCCTTTGATACTGTGAACCATCAGATCCTCCTCTCCACCCTCTCCGAGTTGGGCATCTCCGGCGCGGCCCACGCTTGGATTGCGTCCTACCTGACAGGTCGCTCCTACTAGGTGGCGTGGCGAGAATCTGTCTCCTCGCCACGCGCTCTCACCACTGGTGTCCCCCAGGGCTCTGTTCTAGGCCCTCTCCTATTCTCGCTATACACCAAGTCACTTGGCTCTGTCATAACCTCACATGGTCTCTCCTATCATTGCTATGCAGACGACACACAATTAATCTTCTCCTTTCCCCCTTCTGATGACCAGGTGGCGAATCGCATCTCTGCATGTCTGGCAGACATATCAGTGTGGATGACGGATCACCACCTCAAGCTGAACCTCGGCAAGACGGAGCTGCTCTTCCTCCCGGGGAAGGACTGCCCGTTCCATGATCTCGCCATCACGGTTGACAACTCCATTGTGTCCTCCTCCCAGAGCGCTAAGAACCTTGGCGTGATCCTGGACAACACCCTGTCGTTCTCAACCAACATCATGGCGGTGGCCCGTTCCTGTAGGTTCATGCTCTACAACATCCGCAGAGTACGACCCTGCCTCACACAGGAAGCGGCGCAGGTCCTAATCCAGGCACTTGTCATCTCCCGTCTGGATTACTGCAACTCGCTGTTGGCTGGGCTCCCTGCCTGTGCCATTAAACCCCTACAACTCATCCAGAACGCCGCAGCCCGTCTGGTGTTCAACCTTCCCAAGTTCTCTCACGTCACCCCGCTCCTCCGCTCTCTCCACTGGCTTCCAGTTGAAGCTCGCATCCGCTACAAGACCATGGTGCTTGCCTACGGAGCTGTGAGGGGAACGGCACCGCAGTACCTCCAGGCTCTGATCAGGCCCTACACCCAAGCAAGGGCACTGCGTTCATCCACCTCTGGCCTGCTCGCCTCCCTACCATTGAGGAAGTACAGTTCCCGCTCAGCCCAGTCAAAACTGTTCGCTGCTCTGGCCCCCAATGGTGGAACAAACTCCCTCACGACGCCAGGACAGCGGAGTCAATCACCACCTTCCGGAGACACCTGAAACCCCACCTCTTCAAGGAATACCTAGGATAGGATAAGTAATCCTTCTCACCACCCCCACCCCCCTTAATGATTTAGATGCACTATTGTAAAGTGGCTGTTCCACTGGATGTCAGAAGGTGAATTCACCAATTTGTAAGTCGCTCTGGATAAGAGCGTCTGCTAAATGACTTAAATGTAAATGTAAATGTAAATGAATGAGAGGAGGGAGGGAAGAATAAGAGGATGGAGGAATAAGAGGAGGGAGGGTGGAATAAGAGGACGGAGGGAGGAATGACAGTAGGGAGGGAGGAATAAGAGGAGGGAGGGTGGAATAAGAGGACGGAGGGAGGAATGACAGTAGGGAGGGAGGGAGGAATAAGAGGAGGGAGAGAGGAATGACTAAGAGGACGGAGGGAGGAATAAGAGGAGGGAGTGAGGAATAAGAGGAGGGAGGGAGGAATGAGAGTAGGGAGGGAGTAATGAGAGTAGGGAGGGAGTAATGAGAGTAGGGAGGGAGGAATGACAGTAGGGAGGGAGGAATAAGAGGAGGGAGGGAGGAATAAGAGGAGGGAGGGAGGAATAAGAGGAGGGAGGGAGGAACAAGAGGAGGGAGTGAGGAATAAGAGGAGGGAGGGAGGAATAAGAGGAGGGAGGGAGGAATGAGAGTAGGGAGGGAGTAATGAGAGTAGGGAGGGAGTAATGAGAGTAGGGAGGGAGGAATGACAGTAGGGAGGGAGGAATAAGAGGAGGGAGGGAGGAATGAGAGTAGGGAGGGAGTAATGAGAGTAGGGAGGGAGGAATGACAGTAGGGAGGGAGGAATAAGAGGAGGGAGGGAGGAATGAGAGTAGGGAGGGAGGAATAAGAGGAGGGAGGGAGGAATAAGAGGAGGGAGGGAGGAATAAGAGGAGGGAGAGAGGAATAAGAGTAGGGAGGGAGGAACAAGAGTAGGGAGGGAGGAACAAGAGGAGGGAGTGAGGAATAAGAGGACGGAGGGAGGAATGACAGTAGGGAGGGAGGAATGAGAGTAGAGAGGGACGAATAAGAGGAGGGAGGGAGGAATGAGAGTAGGGAGGGAGTAATGAGAGTAGGGAGGGAGTAATGAGAGTAGGGAGGGAGGAATGACAGTAGGGAGGGAGGAATAAGAGGAGGGAGGGAGGAATGAGAGTAGGGAGGGAGTAATGAGAGTAGGGAGGGAGGAATGACAGTAGGGAGGGAGGAATAAGAGGAGGGAGGGAGGAATGAGAGTAGGGAGGGAGTAATGAGAGTAGGGAGGGAGGAATGACAGTAGGGAGGGAGGAATAAGAGGAGGGAGGGAGGAATGAGAGTAGGGAGGGAGTAATGAGAGTAGGGAGGGAGGAATGACAGTAGGGAGGGAGGAATAAGAGGAGGGAGGGAGGAATGAGAGTAGGGAGGGAGGAATAAGAGGAGGGAGGGAGGAATGAGAGTAGGGAGGGGGTAATGAGAGTAGGGAGGGAGTAATGACAGTAGGGAGGGAGGAATAAGAGGAGGGAGGGAGGAATGAGAGTAGGGAGGGAGTAATGAGAGTAGGGAGGGAGGAATGACAGTAGGGAGGGAGGAATAAGAGGAGGGAGGGAGGAATGAGAGTAGGGAGGGAGTAATGAGAGTAGGGAGGGAGGAATGACAGTAGGGAGGGAGGAATAAGAGGAGGGAGGGAGGAATGAGAGTAGGGAGGGAGGAATAAGAGGAGGGAGGGAGGAATAAGAGGAGGGAGAGAGGAATAAGAGGAGGGAGGGAGGTATAAGAGTAGGGAGGGAGGAACAAGAGGAGGGAGTGAGGAATAAGAGGACGGAGGGAGGAATGACAGTAGGGAGGGAGGAATGAGAGTAGGGAGGGACGAATAAGAGGAGGGAGGGAGGAATAAGAGGAGGGAGGGAGGTATAAGAGTAGGGAGGGAGGATTAAGAGGAAGGAGGGAGGAATAAGAGGAAGGAGGGAGGAATGACAGTAGGGAGGGAGGAATGAGAGTAGGGAGGGAGGAATGAGAGTGGGGAGGGAGGAATGAGAGTAGGGAGGGAGGAATGAGAGTAGGGAGGGAGGAATAAGAGGGGGAGGGAGGAATGAGAGTAAGGAGGGAGGAATGAGAGTTGGGAGGGAGGAATGAGAGTTGGGAGGGAGGAATGAGAGGGGGAGGAATGACAGTAGGGAGGGTGGAATGAGAGTAGGGAAGGAGGAATAAGAGGAGGGAGGGAGGAATGAGAGTAGGGAGGGAGTAATGAGAGTAGGGAGGGAGTAATGAGAGTAGGGAGGGAGGAATGACAGTAGGGAGGGAGGAATAAGAGGAGGGAGGGAGGAATGAGAGTAGGGAGGGAGTAATGAGAATAGGGAGGGAGGAATGACAGTAGGGAGGGAGGAATAAGAGGAGGGAGGGAGGAATGAGAGTAGGGAGGGAGGAATAAGAGGAGGGAGGGAGGAATAAGAGGAGGGAGAGAGGAATAAGAGGAGGGAGGGAGGTATAAGAGTAGGGAGGGAGGAACAAGAGGAGGGAGTGAGGAATAAGAGGACGGAGGGAGGAATGACAGTAGGGAGGGAGGAATGAGAGTAGAGAGGGACGAATAAGAGGAGGGAGGGAGGAATGAGAGTAGGGAGGGAGTAATGAGAGTAGGGAGGGAGTAATGAGAGTAGGGAGGGAGGAATGACAGTAGGGAGGGAGGAATAAGAGGAGGGAGGGAGGAATGAGAGTAGGGAGGGAGTAATGAGAGTAGGGAGGGAGGAATGACAGTAGGGAGGGAGGAATAAGAGGAGGGAGGGAGGAATGAGAGTAGGGAGGGAGTAATGAGAGTAGGGAGGGAGGAATGACAGTAGGGAGGGAGGAATAAGAGGAGGGAGGGAGGAATGAGAGTAGGGAGGGAGTAATGAGAGTAGGGAGGGAGGAATGACAGTAGGGAGGGAGGAATAAGAGGAGGGAGGGAGGAATGAGAGTAGGGAGGGAGTAATGAGAGTAGGGAGGGAGGAATGACAGTAGGGAGGGAGGAATAAGAGGAGGGAGGGAGGAATGAGAGTAGGGAGGGAGGAATAAGAGGAGGGAGGGAGGAATAAGAGGAGGGAGGGAGGAATAAGAGGAGGGAGAGAGGAATAAGAGGAGGGAGGGAGGTATAAGAGTAGGGAGGGAGGAACTAGAGGAGGGAGTGAGGAATAAGAGGACGGAGGGAGGAATGACAGTAGGGAGGGAGGAATGAGAGGAGGGAGGGAGGAATGAGAGTAGGGAGGGAGTAATGAGAGTAGGGAGGGAGTAATGAGAGTAGGGAGGGAGGAATGACAGTAGGGAGGGAGGAATAAGAGGAGGGAGGGAGGAATGAGAGTAGGGAGGGAGTAATGAGAGTAGGGAGGGAGGAATGACAGTAGGGAGGGAGGAATAAGAGGAGGGAGGGAGGAATGAGAGTAGGGAGGGAGTAATGAGAGTAGGGAGGGAGGAATGACAGTAGGGAGGGAGGAATAAGAGGAGGGAGGGAGGAATGAGAGTAGGGAGGGAGTAATGAGAGTAGGGAGGGAGGAATGACAGTAGGGAGGGAGGAATAAGAGGAGGGAGGGAGGAATGAGAGTAGGGAGGGAGGAATAAGAGGAGGGAGGAATAAGAGGAGGGAGAGAGGAATAAGAGGAGGGAGGGAGGTATAAGAGTAGGGAGGGAGGAACAAGAGGAGGGAGTGAGGAATAAGAGGACGGAGGGAGGAATGACAGTAGGGAGGGAGGATTAAGAGGAGGGAGGGAGGAATGAGAGTAGGGAGGGAGTAATGAGAGTAGGGAGGGAGGAATGACAGTAGGGAGGGAGGAATAAGAGGAGGGAGGGAGGAATGAGAGTAGGGAGGGAGGAATAAGAGGAGGGAGGGAGGAATAAGAGGAGGGAGAGAGGAATAAGAGTAGGGAGGGAGGAACAAGAGTAGGGAGGGAGGAACAAGAGGAGGGAGTGAGGAATAAGAGGACGGAGGGAGGAATGACAGTAGGGAGGGAGGAATGAGAGTAGAGAGGGACGAATAAGAGGAGGGAGGGAGGAATGAGAGTAGGGAGGGAGTAATGAGAGTAGGGAGGGAGTAATGAGAGTAGGGAGGGAGGAATGACAGTAGGGAGGGAGGAATAAGAGGAGGGAGGGAGGAATGAGAGTAGGGAGGGAGTAATGAGAGTAGGGAGGGAGGAATGACAGTAGGGAGGGAGGAATAAGAGGAGGGAGGGAGGAATGAGAGTAGGGAGGGAGTAATGAGAGTAGGGAGGGAGGAATGACAGTAGGGAGGGAGGAATAAGAGGAGGGAGGGAGGAATGAGAGTAGGGAGGGAGTAATGAGAGTAGGGAGGGAGGAATGACAGTAGGGAGGGAGGAATAAGAGGAGGGAGGGAGGAATGAGAGTAGGGAGGGAGTAATGAGAGTAGGGAGGGAGGAATGACAGTAGGGAGGGAGGAATAAGAGGAGGGAGGGAGGAATGAGAGTAGGGAGGGAGGAATAAGAGGAGGGAGGGAGGAATAAGAGGAGGGAGGGAGGAATAAGAGGAGGGAGAGAGGAATAAGAGGAGGGAGGGAGGTATAAGAGTAGGGAGGGAGGAACTAGAGGAGGGAGTGAGGAATAAGAGGACGGAGGGAGGAATGACAGTAGGGAGGGAGGAATGAGAGGAGGGAGGGAGGAATGAGAGTAGGGAGGGAGTAATGAGAGTAGGGAGGGAGTAATGAGAGTAGGGAGGGAGGAATGACAGTAGGGAGGGAGGAATAAGAGGAGGGAGGGAGGAATGAGAGTAGGGAGGGAGTAATGAGAGTAGGGAGGGAGGAATGACAGTAGGGAGGGAGGAATAAGAGGAGGGAGGGAGGAATGAGAGTAGGGAGGGAGTAATGAGAGTAGGGAGGGAGGAATGACAGTAGGGAGGGAGGAATAAGAGGAGGGAGGGAGGAATGAGAGTAGGGAGGGAGTAATGAGAGTAGGGAGGGAGGAATGACAGTAGGGAGGGAGGAATAAGAGGAGGGAGGGAGGAATGAGAGTAGGGAGGGAGGAATAAGAGGAGGGAGGAATAAGAGGAGGGAGAGAGGAATAAGAGGAGGGAGGGAGGTATAAGAGTAGGGAGGGAGGAACAAGAGGAGGGAGTGAGGAATAAGAGGACGGAGGGAGGAATGACAGTAGGGAGGGAGGAATGAGAGTAGGGAGGGACGAATAAGAGGAGGGAGGGAGGAATGAGAGTAGGGAGGGAGTAATGAGAGTAGGGAGGGAGGAATGACAGTAGGGAGGGAGGAATAAGAGGAGGGAGGGAGGAATGAGAGTAGGGAGGGAGGAATAAGAGGAGGGAGGGAGGAATAAGAGGAAGGAGAGAGGAATAAGAGTAGGGAGGGAGGAACAAGAGTAGGGAGGGAGGAACAAGAGGAGGGAGTGAGGAATAAGAGGACGGAGGGAGGAATGACAGTAGGGAGGGAGGAATGAGAGTAGAGAGGGACGAATAAGAGGAGGGAGGGAGGGAGGAATGAGAGTAGGGAGGGAGTAATGAGAGTAGGGAGGGAGTAATGAGAGTAGGGAGGGAGGAATGACAGTAGGGAGGGAGGAATAAGAGTAGGGAGGGAGTAATGAGAGTAGGGAGGGAGGAATGACAGTAGGGAGGGAGGAATAAGAGGAGGGAGGGAGGAATGAGAGTAGGGAGGGAGTAATGAGAGGAGGGAGGGAGGAATGACAGTAGGGAGGGAGGAATAAGAGGAGGGAGGGAGGAATGAGAGTAGGGAGGGAGTAATGAGAGTAGGGAGGGAGGAATGACAGTAGGGAGGGAGGAATAAGAGGAGGGAGGGAGGAATGAGAGTAGGGAGGGAGGAATAAGAGGAGGGAGGGAGGAATAAGAGGAGGGAGGGAGGAATAAGAGGAGGGAGGGAGGAACAAGAGGAGGGAGTGAGGAATAAGAGGACGGAGGGAGGAATGACAGTAGGGAGGGAGGAATGAGAGGAGGGAGGGAGGAATGAGAGTAGGGAGGGAGTAATGAGAGTAGGGAGGGAGTAATGAGAGTAGGGAGGGAGGAATGACAGTAGGGAGGGAGGAATAAGAGGAGGGAGGGAGGAATGAGAGTAGGGAGGGAGTAATGAGAGTAGGGAGGGAGGAATGACAGTAGGGAGGGAGGAATAAGAGGAGGGAGGGAGGAATGAGAGTAGGGAGGGAGTAATGAGAGTAGGGAGGGAGGAATGACAGTAGGGAGGGAGGAATAAGAGGAGGGAGGGAGGAATGAGAGTAGGGAGGGAGTAATGAGAGTAGGGAGGGAGGAATGACAGTAGGGAGGGAGGAATAAGAGGAGGGAGGGAGGAATAAGAGGAGGGAGAGAGGAATAAGAGGAGGGAGGGAGGTATAAGAGTAGGGAGGGAGGAACAAGAGGAGGGAGTGAGGAATAAGAGGACGGAGGGAGGAATGACAGTAGGGAGGGAGGAATGAGAGTAGGGAGGGACGAATAAGAGGAGGGAGGGAGGAATAAGAGGAGGGAGGGAGGTATAAGAGTAGGGAGGGAGGATTAAGAGGAAGGAGGGAGGAATAAGAGGAAGGAGGGAGGAATGACAGTAGGGAGGGAGGAATGAGAGTAGGGAGGGAGGAATGAGAGTGGGGAGGGAGGAATGAGAGTAGGGAGGGAGGAATAAGAGGGGGAGGGAGGAATGAGAGTAAGGAGGGAGGAATGAGAGTTGGGAGGGAGGAATGAGAGTTGGGAGGGAGGAATGAGAGGGGGGAGGAATGACAGTAGGGAGGGTGGAATGAGAGTAGGGAAGGAGGAATAAGAGGAGGGAGGGAGGAATGAGAGTAGGGAGGGAGTAATGAGAGTAGGGAGGGAGTAATGAGAGTAGGGAGGGAGGAATGACAGTAGGGAGGGAGGAATAAGAGGAGGGAGGGAGGAATGAGAGTAGGGAGGGAGTAATGAGAGTAGGGAGGGAGGAATGACAGTAGGGAGGGAGGAATAAGAGGAGGGAGGGAGGAATGAGAGTAGGGAGGGAGTAATGAGAGTAGGGAGGGAGGAATGACAGTAGGGAGGGAGGAATAAGAGGAGGGAGGGAGGAATGAGAGTAGGGAGGGAGTAATGAGAGTAGGGAGGGAGGAATGACAGTAGGGAGGGAGGAATAAGAGGAGGGAGGGAGGAATGAGAGTAGGGAGGGAGTAATGAGAGTAGGGAGGGAGGAATGACAGTAGGGAGGGAGGAAGGAATGAGAGTAGGGAGGGAGGAATAAGAGGAGGGAGGGAGGAATAAGAGGAGGGAGGGAGGAATAAGAGGAGGGAGAGAGGAATAAGAGGAGGGGGGGAGGTATAAGAGTAGGGAGGGAGGAACTAGAGGAGGGAGTGAGGAATAAGAGGATGGAGGGAGGAATGACAGTAGGGAGGGAGGAATGAGAGGAGGGAGGGAGAAATGAGAGTAGGGAGGGAGTAATGAGAGTAGGGAGGGAGTAATGAGAGTAGGGAGGGAGGAATGACAGTAGGGAGGGAGGAATAAGAGGAGGGAGGGAGGAATGAGAGTAGGGAGGGAGTAATGAGAGTAGGGAGGGAGGAATGACAGTAGGGAGGGAGGAATAAGAGGAGGGAGGGAGGAATGAGAGTAGGGAGGGAGTAATGAGAGTAGGGAGGGAGGAATGACAGTAGGGAGGGAGGAATAAGAGGAGGGAGGGAGGAATGAGAGTAGGGAGGGAGTAATGAGAGTAGGGAGGGAGGAATGACAGTAGGGAGGGAGGAATAAGAGGAGGGAGGGAGGAATGAGAGTAGGGAGGGAGGAATAAGAGGAGGGAGGAATAAGAGGAGGGAGAGAGGAATAAGAGGAGGGAGGGAGGTATAAGAGTAGGGAGGGAGGAACAAGAGGAGGGAGTGAGGAATAAGAGGACGGAGGGAGGAATGACAGTAGGGAGGGAGGATTGAGAGTAGGGAGGGACGAATAAGAGGAGGGAGGGAGGAATAAGAGGAGGGAGGGAGGTATAAGAGTAGGGAGGGAGGATTAAGAGGAAGGAGGGAGGAATAAGAGGAAGGAGGGAGGAATGACAGTAGGGAGGGAGGAATGAGAGTAGGGAGGGAGGAATGAGAGTGGGGAGGGAGGAATGAGAGTAGGGAGGGAGGAATGAGAGTAGGGAGGGAGGAATAAGAGGGGGAGGGAGGAATGAGAGTAGGGAGGGAGGAATGAGAGTTGGGAGGGAGGAATGAGAGTTGGGAGGGAGGAATGAGAGGGGGGAGGAATGACAGTAGGGAGGGTGGAATGAGAGTAGGGAAGGAGGAATAAGAGGACGGAGGGAGGAATGAGAGTAGGGAGGGAGGAATGAGAGCAGGGAGGGAGGAATAAGAGGGGGAGGGAGGAATGAGAGGAGGGAGGAAAACGAGGAGGGAGGAATGACAGTAGGGAGGGAGGAATGACAGTAGGGAGGGAGGAATAAGAGCAGGGAGGGAGGAATAAGAGGGAGGGAGGAATGAGAGGAGGGAGGAAAACGAGGAGGGAGGAATGACAGTAGGGAGGGAGGAATGACAGTAGGGAGGGAGGAATAAGAGCAGGGAGGGAGGAATAAGAGGAGGGAGGGTGGAATAAGAGGACAGAGGGAGGAATAAGAGGACGGAGGGAGGAATAAGAGGAGGGAGGAAAACGAGGAGGGAGGAATGACAGTAGGGAGGGAGGAATGACAGTAGGGAGGGAGGAATAAGAGCAGGGAGGGAGGAATAAGAGGAGGGAGGGTGGAATAAGAGGACAGAGGGAGGAATAAGAGGAGGGAGGGAGGAATAAGAGGAGGGAGGGAGGAATGACTAAGAGGACGGATGGAGGAATAAGAGTAGGGAGGGAGGAACAAGAGGAGGGAGTGAGGAATAAGAGGACGGAGGGAGGAATGACAGTAGGGAGGGAGGAATAAGAGGAGGGAGGGAGGAATAAGAGGAGGGAGGGAGGATTAAGAGGACGGAGGGAGGAATGAGAGTAGGGAGGGAGGAATAGGAGTAGGGAGGGATGAATAAGAGGAGGGAGGGTGGAATAAGAGGACAGAGGGAGGAATGACAGTAGGGAGGGAGGAATGACAGTAGGGAGGGAGGAATAAGAGCAGGGAGGGATGAATAAGATGAGGGAGGGAGGAATAAGAGGGAGGGAGGAATGACAGTAGGGAGGGAGGAATAAGAGGAGGGAGGGAGGAATAAGAGGGAGGGAGGAATTAGAGGACGGGGGGAGGAATAAGAGGAGGGAGGGGGGAATAAGAGGACGGAGGAAAACGAGGAGGGAGGAATGACAGTAGGGAGGGAGGAATGACTGTAGGGAGGGAGGAATAAGAGCAGGGAGGGAGGAATAAGAGGAGGGAGGGTGGAATAAGAGGACAGAGGGAGGAATAGGATGAGGGAGGGAGGAATAAGAGGAGGGAGGAATGACAGTAGGGAGGGAGGAATTAGAGGACGGAGGGAGGAATAAGAGGAGGGAGGGGGGAATAAGAGGAGGGAGGAATGACAGTAGAGAGGGAGGGAGGAATGACAGTAGAGAGGGAGGGAGGAATGACAGTAGAGAGGGAGGGTGGAATAAGAGGAGGGAGGAATGACAGTAGAGCGGGAGGGAGGAATGACAGTAGAGAGGGAGGGTGGAAAGACAGTAGAGAAGGAGGGATGAATGACACTAGAGAAGGAGGGATGAATGACACTAGAGAAGGAGGGAGGAATGACAGTAGAGAAGGAGGGAGGAATGACAGTAGAGAGGGAGGGAGGAATGACAGAGAAGGAGGGAGGAATGACAGTAGAGAAGGATGGATGAATGACAGTAGAGAGGGAGGGAGGAATGACAGAAAAGGAGGGAAGAATGACAGTAGAGAGGGAGGGAGGAATGACAGTAGAGCAGGAGGGAGGAAAGACAGTAGAGAGGGAGGGAGGAATGACAGTAGAAAAGTAGGGAGGTATAACAGTAGAGAGGGAGGGAGGAATGACTGTAGAGAAGGAGGGAGGAATGACAGTAGAGAAGGAGGGAGGAATGACAGTAGAGGAGGGAGGAATGACAGTAGAGAAGGAGGGAGGAATGACACTAGAGAAGGATGGATGAATGACAGTAGAGAGGGAGGGAGGAATGACAGAAAAGGAGGGAAGAATGACAGTAGAGAGGGAGGGAGGAATGACAGTAGAGAAGGAGGGAGGAAAGACAGTAGAGAGGGAGGGAGGAATGACAGTAGAAAAGTAGGGAGGTATAACAGTAGAGAGGGAGGGAGGAATGACTGTAGAGAAGGAGGGAGGAATGACAGTAGAGGGAGGGAGGAATTAGAGGACGGAGGGAGGAATAAGAGGAGGGAGGGGGGAATAAGAGGAGGGAGGAATGACAGTAGAGAGGGAGGGAGGAATGACAGTAGAGAAGGAGGGAGGAATGACAGTAGAGGAGGGAGGAATGACAGTAGAGAAGGAGGGAGGAATGACAGTAGAGAGGGAGGAATGACAGTAGAGAGGGAGGGAGGAATGACAGTAGAGAAGGAGGGAGGAAAGACAGTAGAGAAGGAGGGAGGAATGACAGTAGAAAAGGAGGGAGGAATGACAGTAGAGAGGGAGGGAGGAATGACAGTAGAGAAGGAGGGAGGAATGACAGTAGAGAGGGAGGGAGGAATGACAGTAGAGAAGGAGGGAGGAATGACAGTAGAGAGGGAGGGAGGAATGACAGTAGAGATGAAGGGAGGAATGACAGTAGAGAGGGAGGGAGGAATGGCAGTAGAAAAGGAGGGAGGAATGACAGTAGAGAGGGAGGGAGGAATGACAGTAGAGATGAAGGGAGGAATGACAGTAGAGAGGAAGGGAGGAATGACAGTAGAGAGGGAGGGAGGAATGACAGTAGAGAAGGAGGGAGGAATGACAGTAGAGAGGGAGGGAGGAATGACAGTAGAGAAGGAGGGAGGAATGACAGTAGAAAAGGAGGGAGGAATGACAGTAGAGAGGGAGGGAGGAATGACAGTAGAGAGGGAGGGTGGAATGACAGTAGAGAGGGAGGGAGGAATGACAGTAGAGAAGGAGGGAGGAATGACAGTAGAGAGGGAGGGAGGAATGACAGTAGAGAAGGAGGGAGGAATGACAGTAGAGGAGGGAGGAATGACAGTAGAGAAGGAGGGAGGAATGACAGTAGAGATGGAGGGAGGAATGACAGTAGAGGAGGAGGGAGGAATGACAGTAGAGAGGGAGGAATGACAGTAGAGAGGGAGGGAGGAATGACAGTAGAGAGGGAAGGAGGAATGACAGTAGAGAAGGAGGGATGAATGACAGTAGAGGGGGGAGGAATGACAGTAGAGAATGAGGGAGGAATGACAGTAGAGAAGGAGGGAGGAATTACAGTAGAGAGGGAGGGAGGAATGACAGTAGAGGAAGAGGGAGGAATGACAGTAGAGAGGGAGGGAGGAATGACAGTAGAGGAGGAGGACAGGAATGACAGTAGATGCTTTAGACCCGTCTCCCTCCTCTGCTCTGCCGTCAGTGTTCTATTGATCCTGGACTCCCCATCAATATCTTAATAGACTGTACTGACAGACAGACAGTGAGGCTGATGGAGAAAGGCCTTTATCCACTAACATGTCAACGTCACCCCTATCTGATGCCTGTGTGTGTGTGTGCGCGCGTGTCTGTGTGTGTCGTGTGAGTCTTCAAGAGGGTAACAGCAGGCGTAAAGCTCCTCTCAGCTATCATGGATTACTGAGGGGACTGGAGTGATTGATGTACTTCTGTTCTGTAGAAGGGAAATAGCAGCTCGGAGTGGAGACTAATATACCATTAGCTATTTTACGGTTTACAATTAACCACATAGCTAGTTTTACTGCTTCAACACGGCATACTGTGTGTTAATGAAGTGTTTTTATTTGTCATTTTATAGTTTATTGCTGTTCCCTTGTATATGTCAGTCTTAGATAAACTGGCATGGAAGTTTGAGGACTGAAACAACATGTAATGAATTGACAAGAGTTTTAATACAGTTCCCTTGTATATGTCAGTTTTCTGGATCACTGGCATGTAGTTAAAGGATTACAATAACATGTGTTGAATTGAAAAGACTGCTTTCCTCTGACAGTAAATACAGCAGTGTAACCTTGTACTGTATGTAACCTTGTCCATTGTAACCTTGAGTGGTGTGCTCAACATAACGCTTGTTCCATCACAATCGCTTCTAACTCATTCATATGATATTTCCGCTGTGTAACATCTCCTGTCTCCTGCTGGTTCAGTTGGAGTGGCAGCCTTGTGGGTTTTATTAGCCGTACGCAGGAACCAAATAGGCGGAGAGACGAGGAGAGGAGAGAGAGAGAGAGAGAGAGACGAGGAGAGAGAGACGAGGAGAGGAGAGACGATGAGAGGAGAGGACAGGAGAGGAGAGAGAGAGAGACGAGGAGAGGAGAGAGAGAGAGACGAGGAGAGAGAGAGAGAGAGAGAGAGAGAGAAAGAGGAGGGAGAGAGAGAGAGACAGAGAGATGAGGAGAGGAGAGAGAGACGGAGAGACGAGGAGAGGAGAGAGAGAGAGAGAGAGACGAGGAGAGAGAGAGAGACGGAGAGACGAGGAGAGAGAGAGACAAGGAGAGAGAGAGAGACGGAGAGACGAGGAGAGGAGAGAAGAGGACAGGAGAGGAGAGAGAGAGAGACGAGGAGAGAGAGACAGAGAGACGAGGAGAGGACAGGACAGGAGAGCAGAGGAGAGCAGAGGAGAGGAGAGGAGAGGAGAGGAGAGAGAGAGAGAGAGGAGAGAGAGGGACGAGGAGAGGAGAGCGAGAGAGAGACAGAGACGGAGAGATGAGGAGAGAGAGAGAGACGAGGAGAGGAGAGAGAGACGAGGAGAGGAGAGAGAGAGATGGAGAGACAAGGAGAGGAGAGGAGAGAGAGAGAGAGAGAGAGAGAGAGAGGAGAGAGAGACGAGGAGAGGAGAGAGAGAGAGACGAGGAGAGAGAGAGAGAGAGAGGAGAGAGATGAGGAGAGAGAGACTAGGAGAGGAGAGACAGAGAGAGACAGAGAGACGGAGAGAAGAGGAGAGAGAGAGACGAGAAGAGGAGAGAGAGAGAGACGAGGAGAGAGAGAGAGAGACTAGGAGAGGAGAGACAGAGAGAGACAGAGAGATGGAGAGATGAAGAGAGAGAGAGAGAGCCGAGGAGAGAGAGAGAGAGAGAGAGAGAGAGACGGAGAGATGAGGAGAGAGAGAGACAAGGAGAGGAGAGAGAGACGAGGAGAGGAGAGGAGAGAGAGACGGAGAGACGAGGAGAGAGAGAGAGAGAGACGAGGAGAGGAGAGAGAGATACGGAGAGACGAGGAGAGGAGAGAGAGAGACGGAGATAGAGGGCGAGTGTAACATGTAGGTCATTCAGTCTCGGGAGCATAGCGCTTACAGCCGTTGATTACACGGCTGTTCCATCAAAGCCCCAGACCCGTAGGAACAGGTGAGATTACATGGCTATTCCATCATTCCACCACCCCCAAAGTGAGATTACATGGCTGTTCTATCATCGCCCCACCCCCAAGGTGAGATTACATGGCTGTTCCATCATCCCCCCACCCCCAAAGTGAGATTACATGGCTGTTCCATCATCCCCCCAACCCCAAAGTGAGATTACGTGGCTGTTCCATCATCCCCCCACCCCCAAAGTGAGATTACATGGCTGTTCCATCATCCCCCCACCCCCAAAGTGAGACAGCCAGAGCTCTAAAGCACTCTAAAGTACACAATTTGGTGAGCAATCTTTTTGGAATATTGAATCACAAAAAGGCAGTATCGAATCACAATACATATAGAATCGCGAGAATCGCAATACATATCGTATAGAGCTAATTATTAAAGAGTAGACGACCCCAGAGCCATAGGACAGAGCTAGCTGTGTGGAGACAGTAGATAAAGCTGATTATTAAAGAGAAGGCAACCCCAGAGCCATAGGACAGAGCTAGCTGTGTGGAGACAGTAGATAAAGCTGATTATTAAAGAGTAGACGACCCCAGAGCCATAGGACAGAGCTAGCTGTGTGGAGACAGTAGATAAAGCTGATTATTAAAGAGTAGACGACCCCAGAGCCATAGGACAGAGCTAGCTGTGTGGAGACCGTAGATAAAGCGAGAGCAGGAAGGGATGAAGAGATGCAGGAGTAGCCACCCATCAGAAGAGATGAAGAATGGAGATGGGTGAGAGTCAGCTGTGTTCCACAGATAAGTAGATGACAACCGCAGGACAACAACAACGTGCTAATAGAAAAAAAGGTAATACGCTGGTGTGTGTGTGTGTGTGTGTCTGTGTGTGTGTCTCTGTGTGTGTGTATATGTTTGTGTGTGTGTGTGTGTGTGTGTCTGTGCGTGTGTGTATATATGTTTGTGTGTGTGTGTGTGTGTGTCTCTGTGCGTGTATGTGTGTGTGTATATATGTTTGTGTGTGTGTGTGTGTGTGTGTGTGTGTGTGTGTGTGTGTGTGTGTGTGTGTGTGTGTGTGTCCGTGGGTCCGTGTGTGTGCGTGTGTGTATGTGTGTGTGTGTGTGTCCGTGTGTGTGCGTGTGTGTATGTGTGTGTGTGTGTGTCTCTGTGCGTGTGTGTATGTGTGTGTGTATATATGTTTGTGTGTGTGTGTGTGTGTGTCCGTGGGTCCGTGTGTGTGTGTGTGTGTGTGTGTGTGTGTGTGTGTGTGTGTATGTGTGCGTGTGTGTATGTGTGTGTGTGTGTGTATGTGTGTGTGTGTGTGTGTGTGTGTGTGTGTGTGTGTGTGTGTGTATGTGTGTGTGTCCGTGGGTCCGTGTGTATGTGTGTGTAAACACCATTACGTCAGCCACTCAGGAGAAAATAGAACAAGCTGTTGTTTAGATAAACCTCACACAGTCTCTGTCTGTGCCTTCCCAACGGGGCTAGACAACAATAGGATTCACTACACAATGAAAAGGAAGGCTAACAGAGAGAGAGAGAGAAAGATTGAGGGAGAGGGAGAAACAGAGAGATGGAGAGAGAAAAAAGACTTTGAATTGAATTGAGAGAGAGACAGAAATAGCTTTATAAAGCCCCTTCGAATTGAATTAAGAGAGAGAGAGTGAAAGGGAGATAGAGAGAGACGGAAACAGAGAGAGACAGAGAGAGAGAAAGGGAGAGAGACAGAAATGGAAAGAGAGAGATAGAAACATAAATAGCCTTATAAAGCCCATTTGAATTGAATTGAAAGCAAGAGAAAGAGGGGGAGAAAGAGAGAGAGACAGAAATGGAGAGAGAGAGACAGAAATTGAGAGACAGATGAAAATGGAGAGTGAGAGAGAGAGAGAGAGAGAGATAGAAACAGAAATAGCCTTATAAAGCCCATTTGAATTGAATTCAGAGATAGAGAGAGAGAGAGAGAGAGAGAGAGAGAGAGAGAGAGAGAGAGAGGGAGAGAGAGAGGGAGAGAGAGAGACAGACAGACAGACTGATACAAATGGAGAGAGACAGATAAAAATGGACAGTGAGAGCAAGAGAGAGAGAATATACAAGGTCTGAAGTCATCTACCTTTGCTACACTTATCCCCCCAGTAGAATCCCATGACAGCTTACTATGACAGCTTCTTCATCCTAGAGGGGGAGATGAACAATTTCATTGTCCATTTGGAAGACCCATTTGCAACCAAGCTTTAACCTCTTGACTGATCTCTTGAGATGTTGCTTCAATATATACACGTCATTTTCATTTCTCATTATGCCATCTATTTTGTGAAGTGCACCAGTCCCTCCTGCAGCAAAGCACCCCCACAACATAATGCTGCCACCCCCGTGCACAGTTGGCATGGTGTTCTTCTGCTTGCAAGCCTCCCCCTTTGTCCTCCAAACATAACGATGGTCATTATGGCCAAACAGTTCTATTTTTGTTTCATCAGACCAGAGGACATTTCTCCAAAAAGTACGATCTTTCTCCCCATGTGCAGTTGCAAACCGTGGTCTGGCTTTTCTATGGCTGTTTTGGAGCAGTGGTTTCTTCCTTGCTGAGCAGCCTTTCAGGTTATGTCAATATAGGACACGTTTTACTGTGGATATAGATACTTTTGTACCCGTTTCCTCCAGGATCTTCACAAGGTCCTTTGCTGTTGTTCTGTGATTGATTTACACTTTTCGCACCAAAGTACGTTGATCTCTAGGAGACAGAACGCGTCTCCTTCCTGAGCGGTATGACGGCTGTGCGGTCCCATGGTGTTTATACTTGCATACTATTGTTTATACAGATGAACGTGGTACCTTCAGGCATTTGGAAATTGCTCCCAAGGATGAACCAGACTTCTGGAGGGCTACAATTATTTTTCTGAGGTCTTTGATGATTGCTTTTGATTTCCCCATGATGTCAAGCAAAGAGGCATTGAGTTTGAAGGAAGGCCTTGAAATACATCCACAGGTACACCTCCATTTGATTCAAATGATGTAAATTAGCCTATCAGAAGCTTCTAAAGCCATTAAAACCTGTTGCGTCGCCTAAACCCGGATCCGGGATTCTATTTATAGCCTCAAGCTCATTAGCATAACGCAACGTTAACTATTCATGAAAATCGCAAATGAAATGAAATAAATATATTTGCTCTCAAGCTTAGACGTTTGTTAACAACACTGTCATCTCAGATTTTCAAAATATGCTTTTCAACCATAGCTAAACAAGCATTTGTGTAAGAGTATTGATTGCTAACATAGCTATAAGCCTAGAATTCAGCCAGCAACATTTTCACAAAAACAAGAAAATAATTCAAATAAAATCATTTACCTTTGAAGAACTTCAGATGTTTTCAATGAGGAGACTCTCAGTTAGATAGCAAATGTTCAGTTTTTCAAAAAAATATTATTTGTGTAGGACAAATCGCTCCGTTTTGTTCACGTTTGGCTATGAAAAAAACCTGTATACAGTTATAGCCTCAAGCTCATTAGCATAATGTAACGTTAACGATTTCTGAAAATCGCAAATAAAATGAAAATAATGCACCTGCTCTAAAGCTTAGCCTTTTCTTAACAACACTGTCATCTCAGATTTTCAAAATATGCTTTTGAACCATCGCTATTCACTAATTTGTGTAAGAGTATGCTAAGCTAGCTTAGCATTTTGAGTAGCATTTAGCACGCAACATTTTCACAAAAACCAGATAACCAAATAAATAAAATCATTTACCTTTGAAGAGCTTCGGATGTTTTCAATGAGGAGACTCTCAGTTACATAGCAAATGTTCAGTTTTTCCTGAAAGCATCTTTGTGTAGGAGAAATCGCTCCGTTTTGTACATCACATTTGGCTACCGAAACGAACCGAAAATTCAGTCACCAACAACGTCAAACTTTTTCCGAATTAACTCCATAATATCAACCGAAACATGGCAAACGTTGTTTGGAATCAATCCTCAAGGTGTTTTTTCACATATCTCTTCATTGATATATCGTTCGTGGAAGCCTGCTTTCTTCTCTGAATTCCATGGAAAAATACTTGCAGCTGAGGTTTGCGCACCAATTTTGGCGCAGGACACCGGGCGGACACCTGGTAAATGTGGTCTCTTATGGTCAATCTTCCAATGATATGCCTACAAATACGTCACAATGCTGCAGACACCTTGGGGAAACGACAGAAAGGGCTGGCTCATTCCTCTCGCATTCACAGCCATATAAGGAGACAATGGAAAACGGAGCCTCAAAAATCCTGCTCATTTCCTGGATGCCGTTTCATCTTGGTTTTGCCTGTAGCTCACATTCTAGGGCACGCACAGAAAATATCTTTGCAGTTCTGGAAACGTCAGAGTGTTTTCGTTCCAAAGCTACCAATTATATGCATAGTCGAGCATCTTTTTGTGACAAAATATTGCCCTTAAAACGGGCACGTCTTTTTATCCAAAAATGATATAGCGCCCCTAGAGTTTCAAGAGGTTAAATAATTTTCTGTAATTTTTCAAGCTGTTTAAATGCACAGTCAACTTAGTGTATGTAAACTTCTGACCCACTGGAATTGTGATACAGTGAATTATAAGTGAAATCATCTGTCTGTAAACAATTGTTGGAAAAATTACTTGTGTCATGCACAAAGTAGATGTCCTTACCGACTTGCCAAAACTATAGTTTGTTAATAAGAAATTTGTGGAGTGGTTGAAAAACGTGTTTTAATGACTCCAACCTAAGTGTATGTAAACTTCCAACTTCAACTGTAAATGGAGTTGAGAAGCATTTCCTCGGCCATATGCCCCCCTAGACACAACTATGACAACATAACGAACAAAAACAGGTCACAGCTCTACGTAACATAGTCAACGGAAGACTTTGAGGGGACTCCTATGGTAGGTACACTTAAAGCTCATCTCTTGGCAGCAGTACTATAGACTATTATCACTGACCTCAACACAGAGTCTCTCAGAGCGTTCACAGTCAGTCCACACTAACACACTACTTGAACAGAGCTTTGCTCAATGAAGCATCAAAGCCAAAGGAACTGAATAATACCAAAAAATGCTATAGATGGAAGGAAAGTAGTGTGGAAATCTACCAAACAACTATTAGGCAACAACAAATTCAATCCCTTCTAGACAATTTCCTGGACAAAATGTTTCACTGTAATAGTGAAGGTGTAAACTTGGCAGTAGAAAACCTAAACAGTATATTTGACCTCTCAGCTTCCCTATCAAATCTAAACATTTAAAGCAGACAACCTACGAAAATGAACAACAATGACAAATGGTTTGATGAAGAATGCCAAAAACTAAGAAAGAATTTGAGAAGCCTATCCAACCAAAAACATAGAGACCCAGAAAACCTGAGTCTACGCCTTCACTCTGGTGAATCACTAAAACAATACAGAAATACACTATGGAAAAAGAAGGAACAGCACGTCAGAAATCAGCTCAATGTAATTGAAAAATCCATAGAATCTAAGCACTTCTGGGAAAATTGGAAAACTCTAAACAAACAACATGAAGAATTATCTATCCAAAACGGAGATGTATGGATAAACCACTTCTCCAATCTTTTTGGCCCTATAACAAAGATCAAACAGCAAAAACATATTCATGATTAAATACAAATCTTATAATCAACTATTAAAGACTACCAGAACCCACTGGATTCTCTAATTACATTGAATGAACTACAGGACAAAATAGAAAACCTCCAACACAAAAAGGCCTGTGGGGTTGATGGTATCCTAAATAAAATTATGAAATATACAGACCACAAATTCCAATTGGCTATACTTCAAATCTTTAACATCAACCTCAGCTCTGGCATATTCCCCAATATTTGGAACCAATGACTAATCGGTTCCAAATACAAAAGTGGAGACAAATTTGACACTAATATCTATCGTGGGATATGAGTCAACAGCAACCTTTGGAAAATCCTCTGCATTATCATTCACAAAATACTTTCCCCAGCTAAAACAATGTACTGAGGAAATGCCACATTGGCTTCTTACCAAATGACCGTACGACAGACCACGTATTCACCTTGCACAACCCAATTGACAAAGAAACAAACCAAAACAAAGGCAAAGTCTTCTCATGCTTTGTTGATTTCAAAAAAGCTTTTGACTCAATTTGGCATGAGGGTCTGCTATACAAATTGATGGAAAGTGGTGTTGGGGATAAAACAAGTGTGCGGTTAAAATTGGCAAAAAAAAACAACATTTCTATCGACAGGGCCGGGGGGTGAGACAGGGATTCAGCTTAAACCCCACTGTCTTCAACATATATATCAACGAATTGGCGAGGGAACTAGAACGGTCTGCAGTACCCGGCCTCTCCCTACTAGGTGAGGCCAGGTGCATCCCTGTAGGCCCTCCCCAACCAAGGAGGGCCTACAGCAGCACGTTCTTCTGCACAGATTCTGTCAGACCTGGGCCCTGACAGTAAATCTCAGTAAGACAAA
>NC_088233.1:10777315-10819815 GCF_036934945.1 Oncorhynchus masou masou | reverse complement strand
GACAGAGAGAGATGCAGAGCCAGCTCAGAAGAAAGAAAGAGAGGTTGACAGAGAGAGATGCAGAGCCAGCTCAGAAGAAAGAGAAAGAGAGAGAGAGAGAGGAGAGGTTGACAGAGAGAGATGCAGAGCCAGCTCAGAAGAAAGAGAGAGAGAGAGGTTGACAGAAAGATGCAGAGCCAGCTCAGAAGAAAGAGAGAGAGAGAGAGAGGTTGACAGAGAGAGATACAGAGCCAGCTCAGAAGAGAGAGAGAGAGAGAGAGAGAGAGAGGTTGACAGAGAGATGCAGAGCCAGCTCAGAAGAAAGAGAGAGAGAGAGAGAGGTTGACAGAGAGAGATGCAGAGCCAGCTCAGAAGAGAGAGAGAGAGGTTGACAGAGAGAGATGCAGAGCCAGCTCAGAAGAGAGAGAGAGAGAGAGAGAGAGGTTGACAGAGAGAGATGCAGATCCAGTTCAGAAGAGAGAGAGAGAGAGGTTGACAGAGAGAGATACAGAGCCAGCTCAGAAGAGAGAGAGAGGTTGACAGAGAGAGATGCAGAGCCAGCTCAGAAGAGAGAGAGAGAGAGAGAGAGGTTGACAGAGAGAGATGCAGAGCCAGCTCAGAAGAGAGAGAGAGAGAAAGAGAGAGAGAGAGAGAGATACAGAGAGATACAGAGCCAGCTC
Source organism: Oncorhynchus masou masou (assembly GCF_036934945.1). Taxonomy (NCBI): domain Eukaryota; kingdom Metazoa; phylum Chordata; class Actinopteri; order Salmoniformes; family Salmonidae; genus Oncorhynchus; species Oncorhynchus masou. Next base: position 10,819,156 of record NC_088233.1, on the reverse strand, counting down.
AGAAGAGGGAGAGAGAGAGAGGTTGACAGAGAGAGATGCAGAGCCAGCTCAGAAGAAAGAGAGAGAGAGAGAGGTTGACAGAGAGAGATACAGAGCCAGCTCAGAAGAGAGAGAGAGAGGTTGACAGAGAGAGATGCAGAGCCAGTTCAGAAGAGAGAGAGAGAGGTTGACAGAGAGAGATACAGAGCCAGCTCAGAAGAGAGAGAGAGAGGTTGACAGAGAGAGATGCAGAGCCAGCTCAGAAGAGAGAGAGAGAGGTTGACAGAGAGAGATACAGAGCCAGCTCAGAAGAGAGAGAGAGAGGTTGACAGAGAGAGATGCAGAGCCAGCTCAGAAGAGAGAGAGAGAGGTTGACAGAGAGAGATGCAGAGCCAGCTCAGAAGAGAGAGAGAGAGAGGTTGACAGAGAGAGATGCAGAGCCAGTTCAGAAGAGAGAGAGAGAGAGGTTGACAGAGAGAGATGCAGAGCCAGCTCAGAAGAAAGAGAGTATTACTATTTGAGCTACTCCTTGACCACCAGTCACTCTGCTCCATTGACATGGCACTGCAGTAGAAGAAGACATCGAAGTCACCTAGTCACTCTGCTCCATTGACATGGCACTGCAGTAGAAGAAGACATCGAAGTCACCTAGTCACTCTGCTCCATTGACATGGAACTGCAGTAGAAGAAGACATCGAAGTCACCGGGGAAATCTGACAATCCACCCCAACATGATACAACGCATGACCTTTCACCCTTCATCAACGGCTTAGTCACAAACAGCACCTTATTTCCTATATGAGCCCTGGTAAAAGTAGTGCACTATATAGGGAATAGGGTGCACACTGCACCCTGGGCTGTTTTTCAAATTAAAATACCCACTCACTCGGTCCTTCTGTCAGGAGTTATATGCCCGTGTGATGAATTACACCAATCTTCTCTCTCTGAACTCAGCATTGTACCCGATATGAGAGCTGCTCACGTTGTTGCATAACACCCTAAATTCCTGTTTCTATTGTCAACTTACACGGTGGTCCACTGGCTGCCTTAAACAAGTGTCTTGTGTTATCACATTTGTGGCCATTATTATGCAATAATATATATATATATATCCCTTACAAAGAGACCATCTATCCAGCTCTGACCTATGTTCAATGTGAAAGAATAGCACTAAAAAAAATAGGTAAAGCTCAGTAAATTTGAATGGATTGTGCAATGATCTTTATAAAGACACCATCCATAACAACCATCCATAAGCCCTTCTTGCTCTAGGCTGGAGGTGATGGAGGGAAGCCCACTGCTGGTCTCTGGCAGCCTACTTTGGGGGTCTTTGCTGCTGGGTTAATGTAATACACAGAGAGCCTGGAGGAGATTCTCCCAGTCTGGGACAGATAGACAGCCACACACACACCACTGAGCTAACAGCGTGTAGCTGTAGTGCATGAGAAAGATAAGCATGGAGAACCCATTTGTCCTTCACACACAGAACATATAGAGGTATCCAGATTCTGTATTGTTGGATGAAGGTCTTCTGAGATGCTGCTGGGCACACAAGGTACATCCTAATATAAAACCCTACATGGTGCAATACAGACCAGAGCCCTTTATACGCTGGTCAAATTGTGTGCCCTATATTGGGAATAGGGTGCCCTATATTGGGAATAGGGTGCCCTATATAGGGGATAGTGTGCCTTATATTGGGAATAGGGTGCCCTATATAGGGGATGGGGTGCCCTATATTGGAAATAGGGTGCCCTATATAGGGGATAGGGTGCCCTATATTGGGAATAGGGTGCCCTATATAGGGGATAGTGTGCCCTATATTGGGGATAGTGTGCCCTATACTGGGGATAGGTTGCCCTATATTGGGGATAGTGTGCCCTATATAGGGGATAGGGTGCCCTATATAGGGGATAGTGTGCCCTATATTGGGAATAGGGTGCCCTATATAGGGGATAAGGTGCCCTATATTGGGAATAGGGTGCCCTATATAGGGGATAGTGTGCCCTATATAAGGGATAAAGTGCCCTATATTGGGAATAGTGTGCCCTATATAGGGGATAGTGTGCCTTATATTGGGAATAGGGTGCCCTATATAGGGGATAAGGTGCCCTATATTGGGAATAGGGTGCCCTATATAGGGGATAGTGTGCCCTATATTGGGAATAGGGTGCCCTATATAGGGGATAGGGTGCCCTATATTGGGAATAGGGTGCCCTATATAGGGGATAGTGTGCCCTATATTGGGGATAGTGTGCCCTATACTGGGGATAGGTTGCCCTATATTGGGGATAGTGTGCCCTATATAGGGGATAGGGTGCCCTATATAGGGGATAAGGTGCCCTATATTGGGAATAGGGTGCCCTATATAGGGGATAGTGTGCCCTATATAAGGGATAAGGTGCCCTATATTGGGAATAGTGTGCCCTATATAGGGGATAGTGTGCCCTATATTGGGAATAGGGTGCCCTATATAGGGGATAAGGTGCCCTATATTGGGAATAGGGTGCCCTATATAGGGGATAGTGTGCCCTATATTGGGAATAGGGTGCCCTATATAGGGGATAGTGTGCCCTATATTGGGAATAGGGTGCCCTATATAGGTGATAGTGTGCCCTATATTGGGAATAGGGTGCCCTATATAGGGGATAGTGTGCCCTATATTGGGAATAGGGTGCCATATAAGACAGAAACGTAATGTCTCTCATGTACAGCAGCTTATTGCCACTTCACCCTGAAATTAGATGAAATGATTGAATCTTTATCACTAACAGATTATCACCAAATACAGGGAGCCTAATTATAGTATCCTATTGCAGCTGAGTTATGAACTTTACTACTGTGGATTCTTTCCAAACATGGTGTGTGTTCCAAGGTTAATGACACTATGTTTACTGAACTGAAATATAAATGCAACAATTTCAAAGGTTTTACTGAGTTACAGTTCATGTAAGGAAATACATTCATTAGGCTTTCATCTATGGATTACCTATGGATTAGCTATGGAGTATCTATGTATTAGCTATGGATTATCTATGGATTATCTATGGATTATCTATGGATTACCTATGGATTAGCTATGGATTACCTATGGATTAGCTATGGATTAGCTATGGATTAGCTATGTATTAGCTATGGATTAGCTATGGATTAGCTATGGATTAGCTATGGATTAGCTATGGATTATCTATGTATTAGCTATGGATTACCTATGGATTAGCTATGGATTACCTATGTATTAGCTACGGATGTGGAGGTCCTGAGCTGGCGTGGTTACACGTGAACTGCAGTTGTGAGGCCGGTTGGACGTACAGCCAAATTCTCTTAAACAACATTGGAGGCGGTTTATGGTAGATAAATTAACATTAAATTATTTGGCAACAGCTCTGGTGGACATTCCTGCAGTCAGCATGCCAATTGCACTCTCCCTCAAAACGTGAGACATTTGTGGCATTGTGTTGTGTGACTAAACTGTACATTTTAGAGTGGCCTTTTATTGTCCCCCAGCTTGAGGTGCACCTGTGTAATGATCATGCTGTTTAATCAGCTTCTTGATATGCTACACCTGTCAGGTGGATGGATTACCTTGGCAAAAGAGAAATGCTCACTCACAGGGATTTAACCAAATTTGGCAACAAAATGTGAGAGAAATAATATGTTTGTGTATATGGACATTTTCTGGGATCTTTTATTTCAGCTCACGAAACATGGAACCAACACTTTACATGTTGCGTTTATATTTTCGTTCATTATAGATACTGTAAACGTTGCAGCTTTCAATTACATGTCTTACTAATTTAAAATGTTTTTGAATCTAAAAGATAGGGAGGATATCAAAGCTTGCGCCACTTGAGTACATGACTAAATAATGGCTGTACAGCCTCTTTGGTGATGAGTGATAATGGCTGTAGCTATAGGTTTTACAAATCAGCAAAACTACCAGGTGGTTTTGGTGTAGAAAGATGTAGTAAGGAAGTAATGGTGCCAAACGTTTGCTGACTGTGTAAAACTAGGAAGAGACGACACTATCATGGAACACCTCTTCTCTGCTGTGTCTTTCAAAAAGAGAAGATGAAGAGGAAGGAGATTACAGAGGGAGGGGGAGATAACAGATGAGGGAGGAGAAAACAGATGAGGGAGGAGAAAACAGATGAGGGAGGAGATAACAGATGAGGGAGGAGATAACAGATGAGGGAGGAAATAACAGATGAGGGAGGAAATAACAGATGAGGGAGGAGATAACAGATGAGGGAGGAGATAACAGATGAGGGAGGAGATAACAGATGAGGAAGGAGAAAACAGATGAGGGAGGAGAAAACAGATGAGGGAGGAGATAACAGATGAGGGAGGAGATAACAGATGAGGGAGGAGATAAGATGAGGGAGGAGAAAACAGATGAGGGAGGAGATAACAGATGAGGAAGGAGAAAACAGATGAGGGAGGAGAAAACAGATGAGGGAGGAGAACAGGGAGGTTAAAAGGGAGGAGGTAACAGGAGGGAGGAGAAATAAGATAAGGGAGGAGAAAAGGGAGGAGATAACAAGAGGGAGGAGAAAAGGGAGGAGTAGTACTGTGTAGTGTACTGTGTATATAGTCCAATATAGTTATATAGTCCAATATAGTGTAGTACTGTATATATATAGTTCAATATAGTTATATAGCACAATATTTTGTAGTACTTTGTATATAGTCCAATACAGTTATATAGTCCAATATAGTGGTGTACTGTATATTTAGTCCAATACAGTTATATAGTCCAAAATAGTGCACAATGCCGATGTTGTTGCAGCAAAAGACGACACCAAAATGTATGCATTCAATTCTGTGCTGCTTCCCCAAAAAAACTCTCCCCCCTCTAAAACTGAATGGAGGCTATAGCCCCAGAGCTGTGTTTAAACAAGGCACAGATAAAACTTGGCCCCAAAATGTTTCCTTAAAATCTATATTGCTGTCCAAGGAACTCTCTCCTGTCACAGAGTGAATAATTAGGTGGTAGTCCCAGAACTATGATTAAAAAAAACCCTACATGTATCATCCAGCCAGATAGCACCTGCTGTGGTCATGGGATGCCAGCCCCATCTCTTATTCACAACCAACCAGAGAGGATTTTACAGCTTCTTCCTCCCACATGATTAATATGCACTTCCTTCCTTTCTGGCACTTAAAGCAGTCGAGGCAATTAGCATGGGATAAGTACTATTTACATAATGCCAGACGCAACTCTGCACATAACAAAGGCAACTGGTCCGATTCCTCGCCAGACCCCCACAACACACACATCACGTCCCCCCCCCCCCATCTCTATGTCTGTCACATGGTTGCCACGGCAGCCTACAGCTCATCAGGAAAAAGGGAGAGAAAAGGTGGAATGAGGCAGGGGGTCAGAAGATTCAACATAATGAAAGCGGGAGTTTGACGGGTCACTCAGGACCCCCGTGGTTGGCCATTGATCTGCCTGTTATGTGGGTAATTGGGAGCTGTGTGAGGCAGAGAGTTAGAAGGCCCGGTATGCATGGGAGATGAAAAGGGGGAGAGTGGAGAGTGAAACAAAGACATTTCAGAGAGAGAGAGACACACAGAAAGAGAAAATTAAGGACGAAAGAAACAGAGAGAAACAGACAGAGAAAGAGAACCAAACCAACTATATTTTGAAAAAGTGCGCTTCAAAAATATTCATCCTCACAATACACATAAGGCGTGTAAATAAATCCATCTTCCGCTTGAGGATGCAGTTCTAAAACACTTGGTAGAGAGGGCATATAGTGCAATTAGTGTCCCCCCTCACAAATGTCAACAACCACAATAAAGCCTGACAAGAGGAAAGAGCAGTGAAGTCCAGATCGCCCTGAGGACAGACAGCCAACAGCCCTGATCAATCCTACTCACGCCAGAGAAAACAACAGGCCGGGGTTACTGATGACAGCCCCAGGGATAGAGGGTTCTGATATCCCATTCACAGGTAGTCAGTCCAAGTCATGACCAGGGCTTTGTGTGGGTCTCCCCCCGTCCAGCGCCTTCATCTCATTCTTTAACCTTAATTCAGGACCTGGAAATGACTGAGGGATGGAAGAGGTGGTGAAGTGTGTCTGACTGGAAAATGGCGGTGGTGTGATTAAGTGTCAGGTAACTGCTGCAGTAAAGAAGACTCTATAGCCTCTCTCTTATCTTCGATGAGCAAATAACAGGTTAGATACTCCAGAGGTCACAGAAGACTGAGGCCACAGCTGAATCCTTCTCCGCAATGCGTCATTCCATGTGAAGTGAGACTGGCCACTAAAAACAATAATACCTGCACTTTGTACAGCAGGTATTCGTGTCCGACTCATACTGCTCAGTTTATACACTGCCCCCCCATCCCCAAAACACGTGTAAATATTTGACTACACATTTTGCCTTCCTGTATTATACTTATGCTAAAATGTTTATTCTATTCTATTGAGAAATATACTTTTTTCATTCAATGTTTTTTCTTTATTTTTTACTATTTTCTACATATTCATACATATAGTATTCAACCTCTTTTCCAACAGTCTCAAATTAGTTCCCACATATGCTGAGCACTCGTTGGCTGCTTTTCCTTCACTCTGCAGTCACACTCATCCCAAACCATCTCAATTGGGTTGAGGTCAGGTGATTGTGGAGGCCAGGTCATCTGATGTAGAACTCCATCTCTCTCCTTTTCTGTCAAATAGCCTGGAGGTGTGTTTTGGGTCATTGTCCTGTTGAAAAACAAATGATAGTCCCACTAAGTGGGGCGGCAGCGTAGCCTAGTGGTTAGAGCGTTGGACCAGTACCCGAAAGGTTGGAAGTTCAAACCACCAAGCTGACAAGGTACAATTCTGTCATTCTGCCCCTGAACAGGCAGTTAACCCACTGTTCCTAGGCCGTCATTGAAAATAAGAATTTGTTCTTAACTGACTTGCCTAGTTAAATAAAGGTATAAAAAAATAAAAAATAAGTGCAAAGCTGATGGGTTTTGACAGTGTCACCAGCAAAGCACCCTCACACCTCCTCCTCCATGCTTCACAGAGGGAACCACACATGCGGAGATCATCTTTTCACCTACTCTGCAACTCACAAAGACATGGTGTTTGGAACCAAAAATCTCAAATTTGGACTCATCGGACCAAAGAACAGATTTCCACCAGTCTAATGTCCAAGTCTCTTCTTCTTTTTGGTGTCCTTTAGTAGTGGTTTCTTTGCAGCAATTCAACCACGATGGCCTGATTCACACAGTCTCCCTCTGAACAGTTGATGTTGAGATGTGTCTGTGAAGCATTTATGTGGGCTGCAATTTCTGAGGCTAATAACTCTAATGAACTTATCCTCTGCAGCAGAGGTAACTCTGGGTCGTCCTTTCCTGTGGTGGTCCTCATGAGAGCCAGCTTGATGTTTTTTTTATGAATGCACTTAATGAAACTTTCAAAGTTCTTGACATTTTCTGTATTGACTGACCTTCACGTCTTAAAGAAATGGACTGTCGTTTATCTTTGCTTATATGAGCTGTTCTTTTTTCATTTTATATTTTTATTTTACCTTTATTGAACTAGGCAAGTCAGTTATACCGGAGCCGCCTCTTCGCTATTGACGTTGAGACTGTTTTTTTGTGGGTACTATTTAATGAAGCTGCCAGTTGAGGACTTGTGAGGTGTCTGTTTCTCAAACTGGACACTCTAATGTACTTGTCCTCAAGCTCAGTTGTGCACCGGGGCCTCCCACTCCTCTTTCTATTCTGGTTAGAGCCAGTTTGCCCTGTTCTGTGAAAGGAGTAGTACACAGCGTTGTACGAGATCTTCAGTTTCTTGGCAATTACTCGCATGGAATAGCCTTCAATTCTCAGAACAAGAATGGACTGACGAGTTTCAGAATAAAGTTCTTTGTTTCTGGCCCTTTTGAACCCACAAATGCTGATGCTCCAGATACTCAACTAGTCTAAAGATGGCCAGTTTCATTGCTTCTTTAATCAGGACAACAGTTTTCAGTTGTGCTAACATAATTGCAAAAGGGTTTTCTAATGATCAATTAGCCTTTTAAAATTATAAACTTGGATTAGCTAACAAAACGTGCCATTGGAACACAGTGATGGTTGCTGATAATGGGCCTACGTAGATATTCCATTTTATTTTTTATTTTTTTTAAAGCTGCCGTTTCCAGCTACAATAGTCATTTACAACATTAACAATGTCTACACTGTATTTCTGATCAAATTGATGTTATTTTAACGGACAAAAAACATGCTTTTCTTTAAAAAACAAGGACATTTCTAAGTGACCCCAAACTTTTGAACGGTAGTGTACATGTACAAAGAATTCTGAAAGCAATATTTCCAGACTAGGACCTAAAACAAGATAAAGATGGATATTAAGGTACAGATGGAGTCAGGCAAAATCTGTGAACATCTATGTCATTCTCTAAACTATCTGGTGTCACCTCTCCTCTCCTCTCCTCTCCTCTCCTCTCCTCTCCTCTCCTCTCCTCTCCTCTCCTCTCCTCTCCTCCCCTTTCCCTCACCTCACCCCTCTTATCTCCCTCTCTTCTCCCTTTCATCCCCTCTCCATTTCCCTCTCCTCTCCAGGTTATCCAGTCAATGAAATGAATAGGAGAAGATCTGATCTGATTCACTCTCAGATTTGCTCTGAGATGTATCATCTCTTGCTGGAATTAAATATTCCTTATTACACAATGTAAAGCAAAAAAGGAGTCATAACTAATAATCCCTGGAGCTGTATCAGACATAAATACTGTAACTCCAATACTGTCCCTGTGTACTGGAGGGAGAAAGTGAACCCAGGCTAGGATCAGACGTGTTCCTTTTGAACATGTGCTGAAGGAATAAAAGAGAATTACTCAAGGGAAAAAGTCAAAGGGTGAGAATACTTGTGAAGTCACTGTACAGTGACTGCCCATCACATTACCCTGTTGTGGGAAATGATAAGTACATGTGTTTTTCTCTTTGTAAGAAAACATAATAGCATAGACCTATAAAATGTCTGAGCTTGTTATACATAACAGTGACAGACATTTCCTCTAAATTTGAATACTTTAACCTGAAAGCACCAACACACTTGTATCTTAAAAGTGCCAACTGGGGTTGTTTTTTTACCGATAATTGGTCATGATTGCAAAGAGACACTGTCAATAAGTAACAATTTTTACGTTTTGTTAAATTTCAGCCATAGAATCTTGTCATGAAAATGTTTCTGTTATTCATTCAAAGTGTTGTGTTTCTGTGATACGTAGAGGTTGATAAACCGTCGTTTCACACACCGGTAAAACCTAAGATGGCGCCAGTCCCATCAGGCTTTTAGCTGTAACTTTGGAATGTTATGGCCAACCAATTTAGTTCCAAATGCATCTGGAAGATGAGACTCTTGAGATCTTTTACTATAATTATTTTTTAGTGGCTGACACCCCCCCCCCCCCAGGGGCCAAATCTGGGGTGGATCCATATCTACAGTGCCTTCAGATATTATATATGCCACTATCAACATACAGTATTATTTACCTAAATGGCAGATACATGGAACATTGTCAAGGCCTTCCTGAACTACAGGGCCTTCAGAAAGTATTCACACCCCTTGACTTCATCCACATGTTGTTGTGCTTCATCATTCTCAAAGGGATATGCAATATCTGCTTCTTTTTTTACCATCTACCAATAGGTGCCCTTTATTTGCGAGAGATTGGAAATCCTCACTGGTCTTTGTGGTTGAATCTGCGTTTGACATTCACTGCTCGACTGAGGGACCTTACAATTAACTGTATGTGTGTACATAGTACAGAGATGAGGTAGTCATTCACAAATCATGTTAAAACATGCAACTTCTTATGTGACTTGATAAGCAAAATGTTTCCTGAACTTATTTAGGCTTGGCATAACAGAGGTTAAATACTTATTGACTTGACAGTTCTGCTTTTCATTTTTTATAACCGTTTTCAAATTTCTAAAAATATAATTCCACTTTGATATTATGGGGTTTTGTGTGTAGACCAGTGACACAACGTATCAATGTAATACATGTTTTACATTCAGGCTGTAACTATGAATTACACTAAGGATGGTGTATCAATACACCCAGTTACTACAAAGATACAGGCGTCCTTCCTAACTCAGTTGCCGGAGAGAAAGGAAACAACAGCGATTTCACCATGAGGCCAATGGTGACTTTAAAACAGTCACAGAGTTGAATGGCTGTGATATGTCCTGAACACAAAGCAAATCCAACAAACACATCCCTGAGTACCACTCTTCATATTTTCAAGCATGGTGATGGCTGCATCGTGTTATAGGTATCCTTGTCATTGACACGGACTCGGGAGTTTTTTGGGTGGATAAAAAGAAATGGAATAGACCTAAGCACAGGCAAAATCCTACAGGACAATAACTTCAAACACAAGGCCAATATACTGTAGTTGCTTACCAAGATGACATTGAATGTTCCTGAGTGGCATAGATTTTTATTTTATTTTATTTAACGAGGCAAGTCAGTTAAGAACAAATTCTTATTTACAATGATGGCCTACACCGGCCAAACCCGGGCGACGCTGGGATAATTGTGTGCCACCCTATGGGACTACCAATTGTGATACAGCCTGTATTTGAACCAGGGTTTCTGTAGTGATGCCTCTAGCACTAAGATGCAGTGCCTTACACCACTGCGCCACTAGTTACAATTTTGACTTAAATTGGCTTGAAAATCTAAGACAAGACTTGAAAAAGGCTGTCTAGCAATGATCAACAATCAACTTGACAGAGCTTGAAGAATTTTTTAAAGAATAATGTGTGAATATTGTACAATCCAGGTGTGGAAAACACTTGGAGACTCAGCCAGAAAGAATCACAGCTGTAATCATGTGATTTACAGCTGCGAGTCTAGTCAATACTTATATACAGTGCCTTGCGAAAGTATTCGGCCCCCTTGAACTTTGCGACCTTTTGCCACATTTCAGGCTTCAAACATAAAGATATAAAACTGTATTTTTTTGTGAAGAATCAACAACAAGTGGGACACAATCATGAAGTGGAACAACATTTATTGGATATTTCAAACTTTTTTAACAAATCAAAAACTGAAAAATTGGGCGTGCAAAATTATTCAGCCCCCTTAAGTTAATACTTTGTAGCACCACCTTTTGTTGCGATTACAGCTGTAAGTCGCTTGGGGTATGTCTCTATCAGTTTTGCACATCGAGAGACTGAAATTTTTCCCCATTCCTCCTTGCAAAACATCTCGAGCTCAGTGAGGTTGGATGGAGAGCATTTGTGAACAGCAGTTTTCAGTTCTTTCCACAGATTCTCGATTGGATTCAGGTCTGGACTTTGACTTGACCATTCTAACACCTGGATATGTTTATTTTTGAACCATTCCATTGTAGATTTTGCTTTATGTTTTGGATCATTGTCTTGTTGGAAGACAAATCTCCATCCCAGTCTCAAGTGTTTTGCAGACTCCATCAGGTTTTCTTCCAGAATGGTCCTGTATTTGGCTCCATCCATCTTCCCATCAATTTTAACCATCTTCCCTGTCCCTGCTGAAGAAAAGCAGGCCCAAACCATGATGCTGCCACCACCATGTTTGACAGTGGGGATGGTGTGTTCAGGGTTATGGGCTGTGTTGCTTTTACGCCAAACATAACATTTTGCATTGTTGCCAAAAAGTTCCATTTTGGTTTCATCTGACCTGAGCACCTTATTCCACATGTTTGCTGTGTCTCCCAGGTGGCTTGTGTCAAACTTTAAACAACACTTTTTATGGATATCTTTAAGAAATGGCTTTCTTCTTGCCACTCTTCCATAAAGGCCAGATTTGTGCAATATACGACTGATTGTTGTCCTATGGACAGAGTCTCCCACCTCAGCTGTAGATCTCTGCAGTTCATCCAGAGTGATCATGGGCCTCTTGGCTGCATCTCTGATCAGTCTTCTCCTTGTATGAGCTGAAAGTTTAGAGGGACGGCCAGGTGTTGGTAGATTTGCAGTGGTCTGATACTCCTTCCATTTCAATATTATCGCTTGCACAGTGCTCCTTGGGATGTTTAAAGCTTGGGAAATCTTTTTGTATCCATATCCGGCTTTAAACTTCTTCACAACAGTATCTCGGACCTGCCTGGTGTGTTCCTTGTTCTTCATGATGCTCTCTGCGCTTTTAACAGACCTCTGAGACTATCACAGTGCAGGTGCATTTATACGGAGACTTGAATACACACAGGTGGATTGTATTTATCATCATTGGTCATTTAGGTCAACATTGGATCATTCAAAGATCCTCACTGAACTTCTGGAGAGAGTTTGCTGCACTGAAAGTAAAGGGGCTGAATAATTTTGCACGCCCAATTGTTCAGTTTTTGAGTTGTTAAAAAAGTTTGAAATATCCAATAAATGTCGTTCCACTTCATGATTGTGTCCCACTTGTTGTTGATGCTTCACAAAAAAATACAGTTTTATATCTTTATGTTTGAAGCCTGAAATGTGGCAAAAGGTTGCAAAGTTCAAGGGGGCCGAATACTTTCGCAAGACACTGTAAATGAGATTTTTCTGTATTTGCAATCTACAACAATTTCTAAAAACATGTTTTCTCTTTGTCATTATGGGGTATTGTGTGTTGATGGGTGAGATGTAATCATACATTTTAAATTCATGTTGTAACACAACAAAATGTGGATAAGTCAATGGGTATGGAAACTTTCTGAAGGCCCTGTATATCATTTCAGGGTGCATAACTCTACCTCTGTGCCACATTTGGTGCTATAAATCACAAAGTGCACCATTGAGACAACATTTTAGTATATGAAAATAATTATTTTTAATTATTCCATATTAAAAAAGAAATCATGGTAAACGTTTTTTTCTATCTCAGAATGATGACATTTTTGACCCTTTAGGTCAAAATGGACCCGTTGCCGCTTTTAGTGTAAATGAATAATCGTATAAAAAGGGGGTGTTTTAGGTCATGAAATCAGTTGTTTATAGGTCTCTCCCTCTCATTTCATCATCTCTTCTCTCTCTCTTCTCCATCCATCCCTTCTCCCTCTCCTCTCCTTCCATCCCTTCTCCTCTCCTTCCATCCCTTCTCCCTCTCCTCTCCTTCCATCCCTTCTCCCTCTCCTCTCCTTCCATCCCTTCTCCCTCTCCTTCCATCCCTTCTCCTCTCCTTCCATCCCTTCTCCCTCTCCTCTCCTTCCATCCCTTCTCCCTCTCCTTCCATCCCTTCTCCCTCTCCTCTCCTTCCATCCCTTCTCCCTCTCCTCTCCTCTCCTCTCCCTCTCCTCTCCTTTCATCATCTCCTCTCCTCTCCTCTCCTCTCATCATCTCTCCCTCTCCTCTCCTTTTATCATCTCTTCCACTCTTCACCTTCCATCCCTTCTCCCTCTCCTCTCCTTTCATCATCTCTCCCTCTCATCATCTCTCCCTCTCCTCTCCTTTCATCATCTCTCCCGCTCCTCTCCTCTCATCATCTCTCTCTCTTCACCTTCCATCCCTTCTCCCTCTCATCTCTTCTCCCATTCTTCACCTTCCATCCCTTCTCTCTCTCATCACATCATCTCTTCACCTTCCATCCCTTCTCCCTCTCATCTCTTCCACTCTTCACCTTCCATCCCTTCTCCCTCTCATCTCATCATCTCTCCCACTCTTCACCTTCCATCCCTTCTCCCTCTCCTCAACTCTCCTCTCATCACCTATGCTATTATCCCCTCTCCCTCTACTCAACTCTCCTCACATCCCCTCTCCCTGTCCTCTCCTCTCCTTTCATCCCCTCTCCCTGTCCTCTCCTCTCCTCATCTTTCATCCCCTCTCCCTCAACTAAACTCTCCTCTCCTTTCATCCCCTCCCTCTCCTCTCTTTTCATCCCTCTCCTCTTAACCACTCTCCTCTCCTTTCATCCCCTCTCCCTGTCCTCATCTTTCATCCCCTCTCCCTCAACTAAACTCTCCTCTCCTTTCATCCCCTCCCTCTCCTCTCTTTTCATCCCTCTCCTCTTAACCACTCTCCTCTCCTCTCCATTCATCCCCTCTCCCTCGACTCTCACCTCTCCTCTCCTTTTATCCCCTCTCCTCTCCTCTCCTTTCACCCACTCTCACTCTCCTCAACTGTCCTATCATCTCCTTTCATCCCCTCTCCCTCTCCTCTCATCACCTCTCCTCTCCTTTCATCCCTCTCCTCTTAACCCCTCTCCTCTCCATTCATCCCCTCTCCCTCGACTCTCATCACCTCTCCTCTCCTTTTATCCCCTCTCCTCTCCTTTCACCCACTCTCCCTCTCCTCAACTGTCCTATCGTCTCCTCTCATCCCCTCTCCCTCTCCTCACATCTCCTCTCATCCCCTCTCCCTCGACTCTCATCACCTCTCCTCTCCTTTTATCCCCTCTCCTCTCCTTTCACCCACTCTCCCTCTCCTCAACTGTCCTATCGTCTCCTCTCATCTCCTCTCATCCCCTAGTATATTAGTATATGAAAGAGAGATACTTTCCTCCATATTAACCTGCTGAAACTCTAGGGGCGCAATTTCATTTTTGGATGAAAAACGTTCCTGTTTTAAACAAGATATTTTGTCACAAAAAGATGCTTGACTATGCATATAATTGGTAGCTTTGGAAAGAAAACACTCTGACGTTTCCAGAACTGCAAAGATATTTTCTGTGCGTGCCCTAGAATGTGAGCTTCAGGCAAAACCAAGATGAGACGACATCCAGGAAATGAGCAGGATTTTTGAGGCTCTGTTTTCCATTGTCTCCTTGTATGGCTGTGAATGCGAGAGGAGTAAGTCTGCCCTTTCTGTCGTTTCCCCAAGGTGTCTGCAGCATTGTGACGTATTTGTAGGCATATCATTGGAAGATTGACCATAAGAGACGACATTTACTAGGTGTCCGCCCGGTGTCCTGCGCCGAAATTGGTGAGCAAAAGTCAGCTGCAAGTATTTTTCCATGGAATTTAGAGAAGAATGCAGGCTTCCACGAACGATATATCAATGAAGAGATATGTGAAAAAAACACCTTGAGGATTGATTCCAAACAACGTTTGCCATGTTTCGGTCGATATTATGGAGTTAATTCGGAAAAAGTTTGACGTTGTAGGTGACTGAATTTTCGGTTAGTTTCGGTAGCCAAATGTGATGTACAAAACGGAGCGATTTCTCCTACACACAGATGCTTTCAGGAAAAACTGCGCATTTGGTATGTAACTGAGAGTCTCCTCATTGAAAACATCCGAAGCTCTTCAGAGGTAAATGATTTTATTTATTTGGTTATCTGGTTTTTGTGAAAATGTTGCGTGCTAAATGCTACTCAAAATGCTAAGCTAGCTTAGCATACTCTTACACAAATTAGTCGATTGCTATGGTTCAAAAGCATATTTTGAAAATCTGAGATGACAGTGTTGTTAAGAAAAGGCTAAGCTTGAGAGCAGGCGCATTATTTTCATTTTATTTGCGATTTTCAGAAATCGTTAACGTTGCGTTATGCTAATGAGCCTGAGGCTTTAGTCACGATCCCGGATCCGGGATGGGGAGTTTCAACAGGTTAAAACAGAAATCGTGGTATATGGTGTTTTTTTCTCTTGGAATTATATTACATTTTTGACCCCTTAAGGTCAAAATGGACACCTGTTGCCACTTTTAGAGAAAATAAATGAATAATCGTGAAAAAAATAGGGTGTTTTTTGTCTTGTCGGTGAATCAATTGTTGAATTATGAAGTCGTCTATGGATATTTGAATAACTGGGAAACTGTAGCTGTAGTCACTGCAGATCCAGTGAAGTCTGTTACACATACACTCTGACAATTTATTGGGTACACCAATCTAGTACTGGGTCGAACCTCCCTTTGCCTACAGAACAACCTGAATTAATCGGGGCATGGGTTTTACAAGTCGGAAACGTCTACAGGGATGTTTGTCAAAGCTGACGTAACGGCATCACGCTGGTACAGCAACTCCACCAGCGCGTACCGTTGACACCAGGAAGCTTCATGGACTCACCAACTCCACCAGCCCGTACCGTTGACACCAGGAAGCTTCCTGGACTCACCAACTCCACCAGCCCGTACCGTTGACACCAGGAAGCTTCCTGGACTCACCAACTCCACCAGCCCGTACCGTTGACACCAGGAAGCTTCATGGATTCACCAACGCCTGACTCTGGCATCAGCATTACAACCATAACCGGGATTCGTTTGGGACGTTTTTCCACTCCTCAGTTGTACAGACCAAATTAACATGAATCAAAGGTTCTTTAGAAACAAATTCCTGCACCTTTGACTCTGATAGGCTCATTATTAACGGCAGTGACCATGAGCATGTACAACCTGTCCGTAGAAATACATTACAGAGAAGCTATAGTGCTATTTAATTCACAGCATAAATCCAGACAGTGCGGATTGTTTATGATTTAATGAAATGCATGGCTGTGTGTCCATGTGTCCGTGTGTGTGTGTGTGTCTGTGTGTGTGTGTGTGGCCGTGTGTGTGTATGTGTGGCCGTGTGTGTGTGTGTGTGTGTGCGTGTTTGTGTGTGTCCGTGTCCGTGTGTGTCCGTGTTTGTGTGTGTCCGTGTGTCCGTGTGTCCGTGTGTGTCCGTGTGTGTCCGTGTGTGTGTGTGTGAGTCCGTGTCTGTGTGTGTGTGTCCGTGTGTGTGTGTGTACGTGTGTGTGTGTCCGTGTGTGTGTGTGTCCGTGTGTGTCCGTGTGTGTCCGTGTGTGTCCGTGTGTGTCCGTGTGTGTGTGTGTGTGTGTGTCCGTGACACCAGGTCCAACAGCATGGCCTTCATTCCTTGAACGTGATCTAAAACAAAGAGCCACGGTACTGGGACACATACTGCTGTGTCCCCCACCTCCACTCAGTGAATCAGCTGTACTTACCCAGACAGAAGGACCCTCACAACTCATTAGCATATTATCAAGAAGACATCTTCTGGACCGATTCAAATATGACTATTAGAAATCCTATTTCAACACCTCAACGAGAGGGGGTGGGGCTAACTGACCGCCACATGTATCTACACGATGACCCAAATACCACATACCAGTATCTGTGTTGTGTTAAGCCACTGGTAGCCTCAAGAAAAGATGTCAGATACTAACATTATAAAATTGATACCATACCATTTGCACTGTTGGTAGAGCCTGTAAGTCAGCATTTCACTGTAAGGTCTACACATGTTGTATTCAGCATTTCACTGTAAAGACTACACCTGTTGTATTCAGCATTTCACTAAGGTCTACACCTGTTGTATTCAGCATTTCACTGTAAGGTCTACACCTGTTGTATTCAGCATTTCACTAAGGTCTACACCTGTTGTATTCAGCATTTCACTGTAAGGTCTACACATGTTGTATTCAGCATTTCACTGTAAAGACTATACCTGTTGTATTCAGCATTTCACTGTAAGGTCTACTACACATGTTGTATTCAGCATTTCACTGTAAGGACTACACCTGTTGTATTCAGCATTTCACTGTAAGGTCTACTACACCTGTTGTATTCGGCATTTCACTGTAAGGTCTACACCTGTTGTATTTAGCATTTCACTGTAAGGTCTACATCTGTTGTATTCAGCATTTCACTGTAAGGACTACACCTGTTGTATTCAGCATTTCACTGTAAGGTCTACTACACCTGTTGTATTCAGCATTTCACTAAGGTCTACACCTGTTGTATTCAGCATTTCACTGTAAGGTCTACACCTGTTGTATTCAGCATTTCACTGTAAGGTCTACACCTGTTGTATTCGGCATTTCACTGTAAGGTCTACACCTGTTGTATTCAGCATTTCACTGTAAGGACAACACCTGTTGTATTCAGCATTTCACTGTAAGGTCTACACCTGTTGTATTCGCCGCACGTGACAAATAAACTTTGATTTGATTTGACATACGCTGATATCTACAAAGTACTGCAAACAGCTTTGAAACCAGTTGATAATGAATGTGCTTTCCTGAAAGGAAACAGTGTGACCTTCTGGATACAATGTGTCTTTAATCACATGATAATAATCAGCAAACAGACGCTTTCTTGGTCCTAATCCAAAGAGGTAAAAGTAACAGCGGTTCCCATTTGTTTGCTGTTTTTTTATGTAGCTAGTGGATGGTGAGAGGAGAAACAAGGTTGTCTCTCTTCTCTTCTCTTTGCTTTATAACACTAGCGAAATACGAGAGGACCTGGAGGAATAGGGTAGGACGAATCACCCTCTTATCTACACTATACAACCATTCAAGAAGACCGGTCAGCGTCCGCTTTCCCCTCACGCCTTAACATATCAGACTCCACCATCTCTGGTGACATTTGGAGGAATAGGCCAGAGTCAGAGCAGAACCTGTCCATCTGACGTCTAGTTGATAGAGGAGGTACCTACATCACGTGTTCTTCCTGTAGATGATCCGTCATTACCATCCCCATTCCCAGCCTCAGACTCTTTACCTCTGCTCTGACCCGGAGAAGAAGGGTGTGGGTGGAGGCGACTGTGTGTGGGTGTATTTGTGTGTGTGTGTGTGTGTGTGTCTGGATGGATGAGTGATGCTGAGGAAGGCCATGGGATCTGGACGATCGGGGGGTGGGGGGGGGGTGGACTCAAAGACCCAGAGGTGAGACAGTGTGCTGTGTGTCACTCCACAGGTCACTCTCTGGAGCTCCTCCGATAAGCCCTGCGCTGACAACAAGCTGATGGGGGCTGACACACACACACACACACACACATACGGCGGCCCTGAGGAAAGCAGGCAGCGATAAGAAGCTTCATGAACACAGCATCACAGATCACATTAGCATTGTAGCATTCACCGCTAAAGGCCCCGTGCTCTCCACAATAGAGTCTAGACGAGATGCTTGGCTTTCATGGACTATTATTAGCTGCACTACAATCACTAGATCCCAGCCTCCTGCTGGAGGTGTGCTTCAGTGAGTGAGTGAGGATTTGGTGTTTGGCTAGCGTTTGAATTTGTGGGGGTGTTTAGACTTCAGTACGGCTAGATATATGAGACATTTGAACAATTCATATAGATGTAGGATGTTCATTTGATCCCCCTGTCTTTGTGAGAAATGTCCTGTACAGCAGGAAATGTACATTTGTAGTGTCCCAGTTGTACATCTGAATGCCTTCAACTGAAATGTGACTTCTGTATTGAACCCAACCCCTCTGAATCAGAGAAGCATGGTGGGTTGCTTGAATCAGAGAGGTGCGGCACTGTGGATCGACATCCACAGTGCCCGCAGATCAGTGGGTTAACTGCCTTGTTCAGGGGCAGAAGGACAGATTTGTACCGTGTCAGCTCGGGGATTCAATCCAGCAACCTTCTGGTTACTGGCCCAAAACTCTCACCACTAGGCTACCTGCCGCCCCTCCACTCTAACCACGAGGCTACCTGCCGCCCCGCCACTCTAACCACTAGGCTACCAACCGCCCCTCCACTCTAACCACTAGACTACCTGCCGCCCCTCCACTCTAACCACTGTACTACCTGCCACCCTGCCACCCCTCCACTCTAACCACTAGTCTACCTGCCGCCCCTCCACTCTAACCACTAGGCTACCTGCCGCAATAAAGTTTGTAATTTCTACTTTAACATTTCAGATGATTTGCCTGCGGTGAGAAACTGGTCAAATTAAGATCGTAATCTGTATAGGAGTTGGGGGTGAGATAGACAGCTTGAGGCAACAAGCAGAGATGAGGCTTTGAGGACTTTATTGTGCTGCAGTCACACTGACACAGTTCTGAAGGCCCTTAGTTTTATAATGAGGCGCATTTCAATGAGATCGTGACAAAGGCTCTTTAAAACTCCAAGTCTTTTGTCAAAAGAAATCAATTCCTCGTCAATGCAGGGGGAATCGCCCGGTCGACACAGAGAAAGTGTAAAGGTAATTTATTGCGATTGCAAAATCTATTTGAAAGTCCAATAGCATTAGAAACTCGAGCGAGAGACGCTCGTTTCTAATTGAATTACAAATGTTTTTGTACATTTCACTTCCACTGAGATAATAATGCTTAACAAGAGTATTATCAGCCAAATGGTAATCACTAATGTAAATGTTGCATTATGTTTGATGTACCCAAAGCATGGTAATCAAAAATGTTAAACATGAAACTGTTAAATATTTTAATCTAAGCCACTACTATCTTATATTCATCCGGCAGCCAGAAGAGGACTGGCCACCCCTCAGAGCTTGGTTCCTCTCTACCCAGTACAGCCAGAAGAGGACTGGCCACCCCTCAGAGCTTGGTTCCTCTCTACCCAGTACAGCCAGAAGAGGACTGGCCACCCCTCAGAGCCTGGTTCCTCTCTACCCAGTACAGCCAGAAGAGGACTGGCCACCCCTCAGAGCCTGGTTCCTCTCTACCCAGTACAGCCAGAAGAGGACTGGTCACCCCTCAGAGCCTGGTTCCTCTCTACCCAGTACAGCCAGAAGAGGACTGGCCACCCCTCAGAGCCTGGTTCCTCTCTACCCAGTACAGCCAGAAGAGGACTGGCCACCCCTCAGAGCCTGGTTCCTCTCTACCCAGCACAGCCAGAAGAGGACTGGCCACCCCTCAGAGCCTGGTTCCTCTCTACCCAGTACAGCCAGAAGAGGACTGGCCACCCCTCAGAGCCTGGTTCCTCTCTACCCAGTACAGCCAGAAGAGGACTGGCCACCCCTCAGAGCCTGGTTCCTCTCTACCCAGTACAGCCAGAAGAGGACTGGCCACCCCTCAGAGCCTGGTTCCTCTCTACCCAGTACAGCCAGAAGAGGACTGGCCACCCCCCAGAGCCTGGTTCCTCTCTACCCAGTACAGCCAGAAGAGGACTGGCCACACCTCAGAGCCTGGTTCCTCTCTACCCAGTACAGCCAGAAGAGGACTGGCCACCCCTCAGAGCCTGGTTCCTCTCTACCCAGTACAGCCAGAAGAGGACTGGCCACCCCTCAGAGCCTGGTTCCTCTCTACCCAGTACAGCCAGAAGAGGACTGGCCACCCCCCAGAGCCTGGTTCCTCTCTACCCAGTACAGCCAGAAGAGGACTGGCCACCCCCCAGAGCCTGGTTCCTCTCTACCCAGTACAGCCAGAAGAGGACTGGCCACCCCTCGTAGCCTGGTTCCTCTCTACCCAGTACAGCCAGAAGAGGACTGGCCACCCCTCAGAGCCTGGTTCCTCTCTACCCAGTACAGCCAGAAGAGGACTGGCCACCCCTTTTCCTAGCCACTGTGCTTCTACATCTGCATTGTTTGCTCTTTGGGGTTTTAGGCTGGGTTTCTGAAAAAGCACTTTGTTACATCTGCTGATGTAAAAAAGGTCTCTATGGATACATGTGATTGATTGTTTATTCATATCAACACTTAAGATGTTTCAAGTTCCCTAAACAAGAGATAAGCCATTTTTACCAGCCCACTGAATACATTCCTCAGGCAGTAGAATCTATTTCAGAAGGAGAAACAGAGAGCAGTGCTGCAGTACACCAGAACTCCTCCTACACACACCAGAACTCCTCCTACACACACCAGAACTCCTCCTACACACACCAGAACTCCTCCTACACACACCAGAACTCCTCCTACACACACCAGAACTCCTCCTACACACACCAGAACTCCTCCCACACACACCAGAACTACTCCTACACACACCAAAACTCCTCCTACACACACCAAAACTCCTCCTACACACACCAGAACTCCTCCTACACACACCAAAACTCCTCCTACACACACCAAAACTCCTCCTACACACACCAAAACTCCTCCTACACACACCAAAACTCCTCCTACACACACCAGAACTCCTCCAACACACACCAGAACTCCTCCTACACACACCAGAACTCCTCCAACACACACCAAAACTCCTCCTACACACCAGAACTCCTACACACCAGAACTCCTCCTACACACCAGAACTCCTCCTACACACCAGAACTCCTCCTACACACCAGAACTCCTACACACCAGAACTCCTCCTACACACCAGAACTCCTCCTACACACCAGAACTCCTCCTACACACCAGAACTCCTCCTACACACCAGAACTCCTCCTACACACCAGAACTCCTCCTACACACCAGAACTCCTCCAACACACACCAGAACTCCTCCAACACACCAGAACTCCTCCTACACACACCAGAACTACTCCTACACACACCAAAACTCCTCCTACACACACCAAAACTCCTCCTACACACACCAAAACTCCTTCTACACACACCAAAACTACTCCTACACACACCAAAACTCCTCCTACACACACCAAAACTCCTCCAACACACACCAGAACTCCTCCTACACACCAGAACTCTTCCAACACACCAGAACTCCTCCTACACACACCAGAACTCCTCCTACACACACCAGAACTCCTCCTACACACACCAAAACTCCTCCTACACACACCAAAACTCCTCCAACACACACCAGAACTCCTCCAATACACACCAGAACTCCTCCAACACACACCAAAACTCCTCCTACACACACCAAAACTCCTCCTACACACACCAAAACTCCTCCAACACACACCAGAACTCCTCCTACACACCAGAACTCCTCCTACACACCAGAACTCCTCCTACACACCAGAACTCCTCCTACACACCAGAACTCCTCCTACACACCAGAACTCCTACACACACCACAACTCCTACACACCAGAACTCCTCCTACACACACCAGAACTCCTCCCACACACACCAGAACTCCTCCAACACACCACAACTCCTCCTACACACACCAGTCTGGAAAATGTTCTGTGATTCCTCCAATGGCATTGAGGAGTACTGTACACCACATCAGTCATTGGCTTCATCAGTAAGTGCATAGATGACGTCGTCCCCACAGTGACTGTACGTACATACCCCAAACAGAAGCCATGGATTACAGGCAACATCCACACTGAGTTAAAGGCCAGAGCTGCCACTTTCAAGGAGCGGGATGCCCTCTGACGAACCATCAAACAGGCAAAGCGTCAATACAGGACAAAGATCGAATCGTTGTACACCGGCTCTGATGCTCGTCGGATGTGGCAGGGCTTGCAAACCATCAGACTAAAGGGAAGCACAGCCGAGAGCTGCCCAGTGACAAGAGCTAAACTACTTCTGTGCAAATGGCACAGAAACATGCACGAGAGCACCGCTGTTCCTGCAGACTGTGTGATCACGCTCTCCGCAGCCGATGTGAGTAAGACCTTTAACCAGTTGGATATAGGGGGCGCTCTTTTAATTTTTGGATGAAAAACGTTCCCGTTTTAAACAAGATATTTTGTCACGAAAAGATGCTCGACTATGCATATAATATAATAAGCTTTGGAAAGAAAACACTCTGACGTTTCCAAAACAAAACTGCAAAGATATTGTCTGTCAGTGCCACAGAACTGATGTTACAGGCGAAACCCAGATAAAAATCCAATCAGGAAGTGACGCATTTTTTGAAACCGCCTCATGCCAATGACTCCTTATATAGCTGTGAAGGAGCTAGGAGTCAGCTTACGTTTCCCACGTTTTCCCCAAGGTGTCTACAGCATTGTGACGTCTTTTTAGGCATTTCCATTGGAGAATGGCTGTAGGAGACCATATAGGGCGAGTGGTCACATGGTGTCTCCCGGAGAAAACCTTGGGTAAAATACTGAGGTAGCCATTTTTCCAATCGATTCTTATGAGAAACCAACTTCCTCGATGGATATATTATCGAATACATATGTTAAAAACACCTTGAGGATGGATCCTAAACAACATTTGCTGTGTTTCTGTCGATATTATGGAGCAAATTTTGAAAAAAGTTTGGCGTTATAGTTGAAGTATTTTTCGATCGATTTCTCAGCCAAGCAGGATGAACAAACGGGATATTTTTCGCCTACAGAAATATTATTTTTGGAAAAAAGGAACATTTGCTATCTAACTGGGAGTCTCCTGAGTGAAAGCCTCTGAAGTTCTTCAAAGGTAAATGATTTAATTTGATTGCTTTTCTTATTTTTGTGAAAATGTTGCCTGCCGCCAGTAGAGCCTAGCATAGCATTATGCCATGATAAACTTACACAACATCCTCCCTCTACAACTGGATCCTATACTTCCTGACGGGCCACCCCCAGGTGGTAAGGGTAGGTAACAACACATCTGCCACGCTGATCCTCAACACAGGGGCCCCTCAAGGGTGCGGCTCAGTCCCCTCCTGTACTCCCTGTTCACTCATGAATGCACAGCCAGGCACGACGCCAACAACATCATTCAACTTGCCGACGATACAACAGTGATAGGCCTGATCACCGACAACAACGAGACAGCCTATAGGGAGGAGGTCAGAGACCTGGCCGTGTGGTGCTAGGACAATAAATCAATTAATCAAATGCATTTATAAAGCTCATGTCAAAGTGCTATACAGAAACCCAGCCTAAAACCCCCAAACAGCAAACAATGCAGATGTAGAAGCACGGTGGCTAGGAAAAACTCCCTAGAAAGAAAGGAACCTAGGAAGAAACCAGGGGAAACCAACTCCTCCCACACAGCAAAACTCCTCCTACACAGCACTACTCATCCTACAAAGTAAAACTCCTCCCACACAGCAAAACTCCTCCTACACACCAACTGTTCAACTGACTAGGTATCCCCAGTTCCCTTTCCAGAGAGAAACAAACACTAGCTGTCATACTGGTGAGAAGACATCTGCTTCATGTCACCTGACTCTCCCACATACAGTGTTCAGCATCCATAGTGTCTTGCCTCTTTTCTTGTTAATTCTCCATTCTTAGGTTTACATGTGGTGCCATTCAGGAGGATGCATTATCAAACTCTAATCTCTGTGGTCAGTTGAAGCTATGTATCCTATGCTCTAAACAGCAAAACGTGTGTGTGTCTGTGTGCATGTGATTGTGTGTGTGCGCCAGGGTAGCTCGGAGTGGGAGTCCATTAGTGTCACCTCTCTCCTGTGTCTCCCAGCTCATCATCAATAACCCTCTGTGTCATCACTCAAGTCAGTTCCCCTTCAATGCCCAACGGCTGCCTAACTATCAAACACCAGGGGAGTGTGTGGCCTGTTTGGTGATGGTAGTTTAACTCCACCCACAACGCCACTCATACACGTAGGGCCGACCCGTGAGCTTGATTTCAAATCAAACTTTATTTGTCACCTGCGCCGAATACAGCATGTGTAGACCTAAACGTGAAATGCATACTTACTTGCCCTTATTCAACAGTGCAGTTCAAGAAAGCGTTTGATCAGATTCTGAGGTCGGACATATAAAGTTTGTATGTGAAAACTATTTCTAAGGTGCATAGTCCAAACTGACTTCACTCGTGCAAAAGAAGGAAGCTTGCCCTGCAAGTGTTAACACATGTGTAGATCAAATACACAGCTGGAACTCTGATGAAGGTGTTTACATGTCAAATACACAGCTGGAACTCTGATGAAGGTGTTTACATGTCAAATACACAGCTGGAACTCTGATGAAGGTGTTTACATGTCAAATACACAGCTGGAACTCTGATGAAGGTGTTTACATGTCAAATACACAGCTGGAACTCTGATGAAGGTGTTTACATGTCAAATACACAGCTGGAACTCTGATGAAGGTGTTTACATGTCAAATACACAGCTAGAACTCTGATGAAGGTGTTTACATGTCAAATACACAGCTGGAACTCTGATGAAGGTGTTTACATGTCAAATACACAGCTGGAACTCTGATGAAGGTGTTTACATGTCAAATACACAGCTGGAACTCTGATGGTGTTTACATGTCAAATACACAGCTGGAACTCTGATGAAGGTGTTTACATGTCAAATACACAGCTGGAACTCTGATGAAGGTGTTTACATGTCAAATACACAGCTGGAACTCTGATGAAGGTGTTTACATGTCAAATACACAGCTGGAACTCTGATGAAGGTGTTTACATGTCAAATACACAGCTGGAACTCTGATGAAGGTGTTTACATGTCAAATACACAGCTGGAACTCTGATGAAGGTGTTTACATGTCCTAATAATTCTAAAGGTTGCTCAGATAACCAAGTGTCTTAAACAGAGTAAGTTGTTTACATGTCTAATGCCATACTTAGCCTACTGCCATAATCAGTTTAATATTGATTCATTAGTGTGCATGTAAATGTACTCTTCAACAGGTTGGCGAACTGCTGTCCAGGGGCAAATAGCATGTGTCATGACCTTTCCACTGAGTCTGATATCCTTCCTGTCTCAATATGGCTTATATTATTTACTTACTTACTTCACTAATTGCCTGCCATTGCCTGGTGGGGGGGGGGCCTTACCCTCCTCCTGTTTCTATGTTTCCTAAACCCGTAGAATGATTATCCTGAAAATCACAGCCAGACGGACACTTTGCTCCCAAGCCACTGGTCTCATCTCACTATAAAACAGGGGTCTCATCTCACTATAAAACACTGGTCTCATCTCACTATAAAACAGGGGTCTCAACTCACTATAAAACAGGGGTCTCAACTCACTATAAAACAGGGGTCTCGTCTCACTATAAAACAGGGGTCTCGTCTCACTATAAAACACTGGTCTCGTCTCACTATAAAACAGGGGTCTCATCTCACTATAAAACAGGGGTCTCAACTCACTATAAAACAGGGGTCTCAACTCACTATAAAACACTGGTCTCGTCTCACTATAAAACAGGGGTCTCATCTCACTATAAAACAGGGGTCTCAACTCACTATAAAACACTGGTCTCGTCTCACTATAAAACAGGGGTCTCGTCTCACTACAAAACACTGGTCTCGTCTCACTATAAAACAGGGGTCTCGTCTCACTATAAAACACTGGTCTCATCTCACTATAAAACACTGGTCTCATCTCACTATAAAACACTGGTCACATCTCGCTATAAAACACTGGTCTCATCTCGCTATAAAACACTGGTCTCATCTCACTATAAAACACTGGTCTCATCTCACTATAAAACACTGGTCTCGTCTCACTATAAAACAGGGGTCTCATCTCACGATAAAACACTGCGCTCATCTCACTATAAAACACTGGTCTCATCTCACTATAAAACAGGGGTCTCAACTCACGATAAAACACTGGTCTCATCTCACTATAAAACACTGGTCTCATCTCGCTATAAAACACTGGTCTCATCTCGCTATAAAACACTGGTCTCATCTCACTATAAAACACTGGTCTCATCTCACAATAAAACACTGGTCTCATCTCACAATAAAACACTGGTCTCATCTCACAATAAAACACTGGTCTCATCTCACTATAAAACACTGGTCTCATCTCACTATAAAACACTGGTCTCATCTCACTATAAAACACTGGTCTCATCTCACAATAAAACACTGGTCTCATCTCACTATAAAACACTGGTCTCATCTCACTATAAAACACTGGTCTCATCTCACTATAAAACACTGGTCTCATCTCACTATAAAACACTGGTCTCATCTCACAATAAAACACTGGTCTCATCTCACTATAAAACACTGGTCTCATCTCACTATAAAACACTGGTCTCATCTCACAATAAAACACTGGTCTCATCTCACAATAAAACACTGGTCTCATCTCACTATAAAACACTGGTCTCATTTCACTATAAAACACTGGTCTCATTTCACTATAAAACAGGGGTCACATCTCACTATAAAAAACTGGTCACATCTCACTATAAAACACTGGTCTCATCTCACTATAAAACACTGGTCTCATCTCACAATAAAACACTGGTCTCATCTCACTATAAAACACTGGTCTCATTTCACTATAAAACACTGGTCTCATTTCACTATAAAACAGGGGTCTCATCTCACTATAAAAAACTGGTCAAATCTCACTATAAAACACTGGTCTCATCTCACAATAAAACACTGGTCTCATCTCACTATAAAACACTGGTCTCGTCTCACTATAAAACACTGGTCTCGTCTCACTATAAAACAGGGGTCTCAGCATTCCCTCCGTAAGGCTATCAAACAAGCTAAGCGTCAGTATAAAGACAAAGTAGAATCTCAATTCAACGGCTCAGACACAAGAGGTATGTGGCAGGGTCTACAGTCAATCACGGACTGTAAGAATAAATCCAGCTCAGTCACGGACCAGGATGTCTTGCTCCCAGGCAGACAAAATAACTTTTTTGCCCGCTTTGAGGACAATACAGTGCCACTGACACGGCCTGCAACGGAAACATGCGGTCTCTCCTTCACTGCAGCCGAGGTGAGAAAAATATTTAAACGTGTTAACCCTCGCAAGGCTGCAGGCCCAGACGGCATCCCCAGCCGCGCCCTCAGAGCATGCGCAGACCAGCTGGCTGGTGTGTTTACGGACATATTCAATCAATCCCTATACCAGTCTGCTGTTCCCACATGCTTCAAGAGGGCCACCATTGTTCCTGTTCCCAAGAAAGCTAAGGTAACTGAGCTAAACGACTACCGCCCAATAGCACTCACTTCTGTCATCATGAAGTGCTTTGAGAGACTAGTCAAGGACCATGTCACCTCCACTACCTGACACCCTAGACCCACTCACATTTGCTTACCGCCCAAATAGGTCCACAGACGATGCAATCTCAACCACACTGCACACTGCCCTAACCCATCTGGACAAGAGGAATGCCTATGTGAGAATGCTGTTCATCGACTACAGCTCGGCATTTAACACCATAGTACCCTCCAAGCTCGTCATCAAGCTCGAGACCCTGGGTCTCGACCCCACGCTGTGCAACTGGGTACTGGACTTCCTGACGGGCCGCCCCCAGGTGGTGAGGGTAGGCAACAACATCTCCACCCCGCTGATCCTCAACACTGGGGCCCCACAAGGGTGCGTTCTGAGCCCTCTCCTGTACTCCATGTTCACCCACGACTGCGCGGCAACGCACGCCTCCAACTCAATCATCAAGTTTGCAGGCGACACAACAGTGGTAAGCTTGATTACCAACAATGACGAGACGGCCTACAGGGAGGAGGTGAGGGCCCTCGGAGTGTGGTGTCAGGACAATAACCTCACACTAAACGTCAACAAAACTAAGGAGATGATTGTGGACTTCAGGAAACAGCAGAGGGAAAACCCCCCTATCCACATCGATGGAACAGTAGTGGAGAGGGTAGTAAGTTTTAAGTTCCTCGGCATACACATCACAGAGAAGCTGAATTGGTCCACTCACACAGACAGCATCGTGAAGAAGGCGCAGCAGTGCCTCTTCAACCTCAGGAGGCTGAAGAAATTTGGCTTGTCACCAAAAGCACTCACAAACTTCTACAGATGCACAATCGAGAGCATCCTGGTGGGCTGTATCACCGCCTGGTACGGCAACTGCTCCGCCCACAACCGTAAGGCTCTCCAGAGGGTAGTGAGGTCTGCACAACGTATCACCGGGGGCAAACTACCTGCCCTCCAGGACACCTACACCACCCGATGTTACAGGAAGGCCACAAAGATCAACAAGGACAACACCCACCCGAGCCACTGCCTGTTCACCCCGCTATCATCCAGAAGGCGTGGTCAGTACAGGTGCATCAAAGCTGGGACCAAGAGACTGAAAAACAGCTTCTATCTCAAGGCCATCAGACTGTTAAACAGCAACCACTAACATTGATTGGCTGCTGCCAACACACTGACTCAACTCCAGCCACTTCAATAATGGGAATTGATGTGAAAGGATGTAAAATATATCACTAGCCACTTTAAACAATGGTACCTAATATAATGTTTTACATACCCTACATTATTCATCTCATATGTATACGTATATACTGTACTTTATCATCTACTGCATCCTTATGTAATACATGTATCACTAGCCACTTTAACTATGCCACTTTGTTTACATACTCATCTCATATGTATATACTGTACTCGATACCATCTACTGTATCTTCCCTATGCTGCTCTGCACCATCACTCATTCATATCTTTATGTACATATTCTTTATCCCCTTACACTGTGTATAAGAAATTAGTTTTGGAGTTGTTAGTTAGATTACTTGTTGGTTATTACTGCATTGTCGGAACTGGAAGCACAAGCATTTCGCTACACTCGCATTAACATCTGCTAACCATGTGTATGTGACAAATAAAATTTGATTTGATTTGGTCTCATCTCACTATAAAAAACTGGTCTCATCTCACTATAAAACAGGGGTCTCATCTCTCTATAAAACACTGGTCTCATCTCACTATAAAACACTGGGCTCATCTCACTATAAAACACTGGGCTCATCTCACTATAAAACACTGGTCTCATCTCACTATAAAACACTGGTCTCATCTCACTATAAGACACTGGTCTCATCTCACTATAAAACACTGGTCTCATCTCACTATAAAACACTGGTCTCATCTCACTATAAAACACTGGTCTCTGTCAGGACCCGGTTACGAACCCGGGTCTCCGGAGTGAGAAACAGTCACTTAAGCAACTGAGCCACGAATAGTCAGCAGAACCCAGAAGATGAGGCAGACACAGCAGTACTTGAGACGGTGTATTTAATAAAGTAAAAAGTGAAGTCCTTCAGGAAAACATGTAACTCCACAAGCTCAAAAGGAATTCCACAAGAACAAGGTAATCCACAAGGTAATCCTCCAAGACAAAAAGGTAAATCCACAAGGTGGTAGGTATAGCATAAAAAGCCTCAAAAGATACTCAAAAATAAATAAACAAGAACAAAAACAGAATTCCACAAGAGCGTCCACCGGGATCAACAAGAGTACACAGAATACTAGGGCTGGGTGCTAACATACAAACACAGAGCAAAGAACTGAGGGAAACAAAGGGTTTAAATACAATCAGGGGAAAACGAGGCACAGGTGCAAATAATAATGGGGATCAAGGGAAAGCAAAAGGTCAAAAAGCACAATGGGGGCATCTAGTGACCAAAAACCGGAACAACCCTGGCCAAATCCTGACAGTCTCATCTCACTATAAAACACTGGTCTCATCTCACAATAAAACACTGGTCTCATCTCACTATAAAACACTGGTCTCATCTCACTATAAAACACTGGTCTCATCTCACTATAAAACACTGGTCTCATCTCACTATAAGACACTGGTCTCATCTCACTATAAAACACTGGTCTCATCTCAATATAAAATCCTTCTATCTAATCCTTCTCACCCCCCCCCCCCCCCTTAATGATTTAGATGCACTATTGTAAAGTGGCTGTTCCACTGGATGTCAGAAGGTGAATCCACCAATTTGTAAGTCGCTCTGGATAAGAGCGTCTGCTAAATGACTTAAATGTAATGTAAATGATAAAACACGGGTCTCATCTCACTATAAAACACTGGGTGAATGTGGACCAGATGCCCTCCTCTCACCCCATCCCTCCTGCCTTCCCCCATGTCTCCCCTGCCTTCCCCCGTCTCCCCCATGTCTCCCTCTGCCTTCCCCTGCCTCCCCCATGTCTCAGTTATGTCTCCCCTATGTCTCACCTGGTCTCCCCTATTTCTCACCCATGTCTCACCTGGTCTCCCCTATTTCTCCCCTTGTCTCCCCCATGTCACCCCTGGTCTCCCCCATGCCTCCCCTGGTCTACCCCATGTTTCCCTTGGTCTCCCCCATGTCTCCCCTGGTCTCCCCCATGCCTCACCTGGTCTCCCCCATGCCTCACCTGGTCTCCCCCATGTTTCCCCTGGTCTCCTCCATGTCTCCCCTGGTCTCTCCCATGTCTCCCCTGTCTCCCCATGTCTCCCCTGGTCTCCCCCATGCCTCCCCCATGTCTCCCCCATGTATCCCCTGGTCTCCCCCATGTCTCCCCTGGTCTCCCCCATGTATCCCCTGGTCTCCCCCATGCCTCCCCTGGTCTCCCCCATGTCTCCCCTGGTCTCCCCCATGTCTCCCCTGGTCTCCCCCATGTCTCCCCTGGTCTCCCCCATCTCTCCCCTGGTCTCCCCCATGTCTCCCACTGCTTTCCACTAGTGAGAGCAATTTGGTTTCGTTCTTGTGTTACATTGGATCAGCAGGGAGTTGCCTACGTCCTTGCCAAGCGCTGCCTTGGTATAAATTAATCTAATTGCCTTCCACCCATCCCAGCCCTTGTCATGACCCGCAGTCACCTCTCCCCCCTCCCCCACCATGACCCGCAGTCACCTCTCCCCCTCCCCCACCATGACCCGCAGTCACCTCTCCCCCCTCCCCCACCATGACCCGAAGTCACCTCTCCCCCCTCCCCCACCATGACCCGCAGTCAACTCTCCATCCCTCCCTCCCTCTGTCATCAGACAGTCAACTCTCCATCCCTCCCTCCCCCTGTCATCAGACAGTCAACTCTCTATCCCTCCCTCCCCTGTCATCAGACAGTCAACTCTCTATCCCTCCCTCCCTCTGTCATCAGACAGTCAACTCTCCATCCCTCCCTCCCTCTGTCATCAGACAGTCAACTCTCTATCCCTCCCTCCCTCTGTCATCAGACAGTCAACTCTCCATCCCTCCCTCCCTCTGTCATCAGACAGTCAACTCTCTATCCCTCCCTCCCCCTGTCATCAGACAGTCAACTCTCTATCCCTCCCTCCCTCTGTCATCAGACAGTCAACTCTCCATCCCTCCCTCCCTCTGTCATCAGACAGTCAACTCTCTATCCCTCCCTCCCCCTGTCATCAGACAGTCAACTCTCTATCCCTCCCTCCCTCTGTCATCAGACAGTCAACTCTCTATCCCTCCCTCCCTCTGTCATCAGACAGTCAACTCTCTATCCCTCCCTCCCTCTGTCATCAGACAGTCAACTCTCTATCCCTCCCTCCCCCTGTCATCAGACAGTCAACTCTCCATCCCTCCCTCCCCATCAACTCTCCATCCCTCCCTCCCCCTGTCATCAGACAGTCAACTCTCCACCCCTCCCTCCCCATCAACTCTCCATCCCTCCCTCCCTCTGTCATCAGACAGTCAACTCTCCATCCCTCCCTCCCCATCAACTCTCCATCCCTCCCTCCCCCTGTCATCAGACAGTCAACTCTCCATCCCTCCCTCCCCCTGTCAGACAGTCAACTCTCCATCCCTCCCTCCCCATCAACTCTCCATCCCTCCCTCCCCCTGTCATCAGACAGTCAACTCTCCATCCCTCCCTCCCCTTCAACTCTCCATCCCTCCCTCCCCATCAACTCTCCATCCCTCCCTCCCCATCAACTCTCCCTCCCTCCCTCCCCATCAACTCTCCATCCCTCCCTCCCCCTGTCATCAGACAGTCAACTCTCCATCCCTCCCTCCCCATCAACTCTTCATCCCTCCCTCCCTCTGTCATCAGACAGTCAACTCTCTATCCCTCCCTCCCCCTGTCATCAGACAGTCAACTCTCCATCCCTCCCTCCCTCTGTCATCAGACAGTCAACTCTCTATCCCTCCCTCCCTCTGTCATCAGACAGTCAACTCTCTATCCCTCCCTCCCCCTGTCATCAGACAGTCAACTCTCCATCCCTCCCTCCCCATCAACTCTCCATCCCTCCCTCCCCTGTCATCAGACAGTCAACTCTCCACCCCTCCCTCCCCATCAACTCTCCATCCCTCCCTCCCCCTGTCATCAGACAGTCAACTCTCCACCCCTCCCTCCCCATCAACTCTCTATCCCTCCCTCCCCCTGTCATCAGACAGTCAACTCTCCATCCCTCCCTCCCCATCAACTCTCCATCCCTCCCTCCCCCTGTCATCAGACAGTCAACTCTCCACCCCTCCCTCCCCATCAACTCTCTATCCCTCCCTCCCCCTGTCACCAGACAGTCAACTCTTCATCCCTCCCTCCCTCTGTCATCAGACAGTCAACTCTTCATCCCTCCCTCTGTCATCAGACAGTCAACTCTTCATCCCTCCCTCTGTCATCAGACAGTCAACTCTCCATCCCTCCCTCCCCCTGTCATCAGACAGTCAACTCTCCATCCCTCCCTCCCTCTGTCATCAGACAGTCAACTCTCCATCCCTCCCTCCCTCTGTCATCAGACAGTCAACTCTCCATCCCTCCCTCCCCCTGTCATCAGACAGTCAACTCTCCATCCCTCCCTCCCCCTGTCATCAGACAGTCAACTCTCCATCCCTCCCTCCCCCTGTCATCAGACAGTCAACTCTCTATCCCTCCCTCCCCGTCACCTCTCCACCCTTCCCTCCCCCTGTCATCACCTCTCCACCCTTCCCTCCCCCTGTCATCACCTCTCCACCCTTTCCTCCCCCTGTCATCACCTCTCCACCCTTCCCTCCCCCTGTCATCACCTCTCCACCCCTCCCCCTGTCATCACCTCTCCACCCCTCCCTCCTCATCACCTCTCCACCCCTCCCTCCTCATCATCACCTCTCCACCCCTCTCTCCTCGTCATCACCACTCCACCCCTCTCTCCTCGTCATCACCTCTCCACCCCTCTCTCCTCGTCATCACCTCTCCACCCCTCTCTCCTCGTCATCACCTCTCCACCCCTCTCCCCTCGTCATCACCTCTCCACCCCTCCCTCCTCGTCATCACCTCTCCACCCCTCTCTCCCTCGTCATCACCTCTCCACCCCTCTCTCCTCGTCATCACCTCTCCACCCCTCTCTCCTCGTCGTCACCTCTCCACCCCTCTCTCCTCGTCGTCACCTCCCCCCCTCTCTCCTCGTCGTCACCTCTCCACCCCTCTCTCCTCGTCGTCACCTCTCCACCCCATCTCTCCTCGTCGTCACCTCTCCACCCCTCTCTCCTCGTCATCACCTCTCCACCCCTCTCCCCTCGTCATCACCTCTCCACCCCTCCCTCCTCGTCATCACCTCTCCACCCCTCTCTCCTCGTCATCACCTCTCCACCCCTCTCTCCTCGTCATCACCTCTCCACCCCTCTCTCCTCGTCATCACCTCTCCACCCCTCTCTCCTCGTCGTTACCTCTCCACCCCTCTCTCCTCGTCGTCACCTCTCCACCCCGCTCTCCTCGTCGTCACCTCTCCACCCCTCTCTCCTCGTCGTCACCTCTCCACCCCTCTCTCCTCGTCATCACCTCTCCACCGCTCTCTCCTCGTCATCACCTCTCCACCCCTCTCTCCTCGTCATCACCTCTCCACCCCTCTCTCCTCGTCATCACCTCTCCAACCCTCTCTCCTCGTCATCACCTCTCCACCCCTCTCTCCTCGTCATCACCTCTCCACCCCCTCTCCTCGTCATCACCTCTCCACCCGTCTCTCCTCGTCATCACCTCTCCACCCCTCTCTCCTTGTCATCACCTCTCCACCCGTCTCTCCTCGTCATCACCTCTCCACGCCTCTCTCCTCGTCATCACCTCTCCACCCGTCTCTCCTCGTCATCACCTCTCCACCCCTCGCTCCCTCCTCTCTCTCTCTCTCTTTCTCTCCCTCCCTCCCTCCCCAACCAGGCTAGATGATGTCACGTTGTGTACATCAGTGGGTGGCTTTACTGCAGCGTCTATCCACGGCGATGTGGCCTTGATACTATGGACTAGAGGTCGACCGATTATGATTTTTTAACGCCGATACCGATACCGATTATTGGAGGACCAAAAAAGCCACTACCGATTAATCGGCCAATTTAAAAAAATTATAATAATCATTTTTAAAAATGTATTTGTAATAATGACAATTACAACAATACTGAATTAACTATTTTAACTTAATATAATACATCAATAAAATCAATTTAGCCTCAAGTAGATAATGAAACATGTTCAATTTGGTTTAAATAGTGCAAAAAACAAAGTGTTGGAGAAGAAAGTAAAAGTGCAATATGTGCTATGTAAGAAAGCTAACGTTTCAGTTCCTTGCTCAGAACATGAGAACATATGAAAGCTGGTGGTTCCTTTTAACATGAGTCTTCAATATTCCCAGGTAAGAAGTTTTAGGTTGTAGTTATTATAGGACTATTTCCCTCTATACCATTTGTATTTCATTAACCTTTGACTATTGGATGTTCTTATAGGCACTTTAGTATTGCCAGTGTAACAGTATAGGTTCCGTCCCTCTCCTCGCTTCTTCCTGGGCTCGAACCAGCAACACAACGACAACAGCCACCACATCGAAGCAGCGTTACCCATGCAGAGCAAGGGAAACAATCACCCCTTAGCTCAGAGTGAGTGAAGTTTGAAGCGCTATTAGCACGTGCTAACTAGCCAGCCATTTCACTTCGGTCACATCAGCCTCATCTCGGGAGTTGATAGGAGTTGAAGTCATAAACAGCACAATGCTTGACGCACTACGAAGAGCTGCTGGCAAAACGTACGAAAGTGCTGTTTGAATGAATGTTTATGCACCTGCTTCTGCCTACCACCGTTCAGTCAGATACTTAGATACTTGTATGCTCAGTGAGATTATATGCAACACAGGACACGCTAGATAATATCTAGTAATATCATCAACCATGTGTAGTTAAACCTCTTGATGCTATGGGGGCGCTATTTCATTTTTGGATAAAAAGACGTGCCCGTTCTAAGCGCAATATTTTGTCACAAAAAGATGCTCGACTATGCATATAATTGATAGCTTTGGAAAGAAAACACTCTGAAGTTTCCAGAACTGCAAAGATATTCTCTGTGGGTGCCCTAGAACGGGAGCTACAGGCAAAACCAAGATGAAACGGCATCCAGGAAACCAGCAGGATTTTTGAGGCTCCGTTTTCCATTGTCTCCTTATATGGCTGTGAATGCGAGAGGAATGATCCTGCCCTTTCTGTCGTTTCCCCAAGGTGTCTGCAGCATTGTGACGTATTTGTAGGCATATCATTGGAAGATTGACCATAAGAGACTACATTTTCCAGGTGTCCGCCCGGTGTCCTCCGTCGAAATTGGTGCGTCTTTTTCAGCTGCTGGTATTTTTCCATGCGATTCTGAGGGGAAAGCAGGCTTCCACGAACTGCATATCAATGAAGAGATATGTGAAAAAACACCTTGAGGATTGATTCTAAACAACGTTTGCCATGTTTCGGTCGATATTATGGAGTTAATTCGGAAAAAGTTTGACATTTTGGTGACTGAATTTTCGGTTAGTTTCGGTAGCCAAATGTGATGTACAAAACGGAGCGATTTCTCCTACACAAAGATTCTTTCAGGAAAAACTATACATTTGCTATGCAACTGAGAGTCTCCTCATTGAAAACATCCGAAGCTCTTCAAAGGTAAATGATTTTATTTATTTGGTTATCTGGTTTTTGTGAAAATGTTGCGTGCTAAATGCTACTCAAAATGCTAAGCTAGCTTAGCATACTCTTACACAAATTAGTGATTTGCTATGGTTCAAAAGCATATTTTGAAAATCTGAGATGACAGTGTTGTTAAGAAAAGGCTAAGCTTGAGAGCAGGTGCATTATTTTCATTTTATTTGCGATTTTCAGAAATCGTTAACTTTGCGTTATGCTAATGAGCCTGAGGCTTTATTCACGATCCCGGATCCGGGGTGGGGAGTATCAAGAGGTTGTGAGGTAGTGATTATGATTGATTGTTTTTTATAAGATAAGTTTAATGCCAGCTAGCAAGCTACCTTGGCTTACTGCATTTGCGTAACAGGCAGTCAGTCTCCTTTTTGAGTGCAACGAGAGAGAGGTAGGTCGTTATTGCGTTGGACTAGTTAACTGTAAGGTTGCAAGATTAGCTCCACCGAGCTGACAAGGTGAAAATCTGTCTTTCTGCCCCTGAACGAGGCAGTTAACCCACCGTTCCTAGGCCGTCATTGAAAATAAGAATGTGTTCTTAACTGACTTGCCGAATTAAATAAACATTAAATAAAGGTGTAAAAAAATATAAAAAATAATAATAAATACAAATTTTAAAAATCGGCAAATCGTCGTCCAAAAATACCGATTTCCGATTGTTATGAAAACTTGAAATTGGCCCTAATTAATCAGCCATTCCGATTAATCGGTCGACCTCTAATCTGGACTAGGTTGCCATTTCAGATGCACACCTTGACACCTCGTCTCTCCACAAGAGGTGCTGTTCAGATCACAATAAGCTCTCAAGTGTGTCAGACTCTCTCTCCCCCTCTCTCTTCTCCCCTCTCACTCACGCTTGCCCGTCCGCCCGCCCGCCCGCCCGCACGCACATCTTCTACCCCCAAGCCATGAGACTGCTGAATAATTAATCAAATGACCCCCCCCCCCTTTGTTTTTGCACTGCTGCTATTCGCTGTTTATTATCTATGCATAGTGACTTTGCCCCTACCTACAGGTACAAATTACCTCGACAAATCTGTACCCCCGCACATTGACTCGGTACTGGTACCCCCTCTATATAGCCTTGTTATTGTTATTTTATTATGTTACTTTTAATTAAATGTTTTACTTTATTTAGTAAATATTTTCTTAACTCTATATCTTGAACTGCATTGTTGATTAAGGGCTTGTAAGTAAGCATTTCACAGTAAAGTCTACACCTGTTGTGTCTGTCCGGACCCATAGACATAGTCAGCTGGGTACATCCTTGTGAAGTCAAGATACTTCCGAAGTGCAGACAAATGAGTATTGCTCTAGTGTTTGTGACAAGCTCCTCGCTATGTTCATCAACAAAATGTTCTCAAGAAACTTTGAGAGGCACCTGAATGATTAATCAGTTAGTGTGTCGTGTCTGGAATCACTTAATTCATCCGCAGGACGCGCTCTTCAAACACCAGCACCAGGTGTTTCTAATCAAGATATGTTTGTTTGTCTTGTGTTTTTGTATGCATTACAATTACCAGGTGTGCTACGGTTTCAGGAGTCAATTTGCCATTGAGGGGAGGCACTGTAACAGTTAATTTAACACACCAGAAGGCCTTGCCCCCATCAACACTCAGGTCGGGTAAACATGTCACACAACACAAGCACACACACACTGAAGCTACATGTACCTAGAGATTAAATAGAAGAGATGAGAGAGAGAGTGAGAGAAAGAGGGAGAGAGAGAGAGAGAGAGAGAGAGAGAGAGAGAGAAAGGGAGTGAGAGAAAGAGAGAATAGAGAGTTAGTTAGAGAAAGAGTGAGTGAGTGAGAGAAGGAGTGATTGAGTGAGTGAGTGAGTGAGTGCGTGAGAGAGTGAGTGAGTGAGTGCGTGAGAGAGAGGGAGTGAGAGAAAGAGGGAGTGAGAGAAAGAGAGAATAGAGATTTAGTTAGAGAGAGAGAGTTAGTTAGAGAAATAGAGTAAGAGAGAGAGTTAGAGGAACAGAGGAAGAGAGCGAGAGAAAGTTAGGAAGAGAAAGAGAGAGTTAGAGAAAGAGAGTTAGAGAAAGAGAGAGCGGTCGAGAGAGAGAGACAGAGAGAGAGAGAAAGGGAGTGAGAGAAAGAGAGAATAGAGAGTTAGTTGGAGAAAGAGTGAGAGAAGGAGTGAGTGAGTGAGTGAGTGAGTGAAAGTGTGAGTGAGTGAGTGAGTGAGTGCGTGAGAGAGAGAGAGGGAGTGAGAGAGAGGGAGTGAGAGAAAGAGAGAATAGAGATTTAGTTAGAGAGAGAGAGTTAGTTAGAGAAAGAGAGTAAGAGAGAGAGAGAGAGGAACAGAGGAAGAGAGCGGGAGAAAGAGAGGAAGAGAGAGCGAGGTAGGTGCGAGTGGGTGGAAATGATTAAACTCATTATGAAGAGCCCCCTCATGGGTGAGAAGATGGGGGGTGGGTCAGTGTGGGGTGAGAAGATGAGGGGTGGATGGGGTGGTCCAGGGATTTGATACATGCTTGAAAAGGTCATTGCAGCTCTAAGAAAGAGACAGAAAAAGAAAAGGTCAATTCATCCACTCCCTCTTAAATTGTCCTCTCCTCCCGCGCCTCTCCTTGCCACTCTTCAGTGGAGAGACTGATAAAGCCCATTGACTTGATATCTCCTCGTAAATCTGCCAGGACTAACGTCAGCGGGGAGAGGGGGCATCCTTACCAAGTTGCAGGGCAAAATAAGACAGCCATGTTATTTAGAGTTATATTACCATCAAACCCATGAGCTGTTTGTGCTATTAACAGCTAATATACAGCGAACGCCTGTTTTCCAATGTCAGTGATGAAAGGTGTCATTCTGAGCCTGTTTCAAGGCCAAATAACACAGCCGTGCTGTCTAGAGTTAACCGATACACTGAGGGTGCTTGGCTGGGTGTACTTTGGGTTGTCGACCATACTTGATACACACAGGAAAGTGTTGACCATGAAAAACCCAGCGGCATTATAGTTCTTGGGCGGTACCCCATATACACCCGCATACCGGGATATTTCTAAATAGCCACGGGATGTTTTTTCAATAGCGTTTACTGTCAATACTGTCCATTACTTTTAAGTTGTTCAATACATGTATTAAATTTGTATCTACCTTTTAGGTAAATACCAGCAGTCAACTGGTTTACGTTAGGAGATAAAACAGAGTCCATTCCTCATTCCACCGGTCACATTATTTTACCTTATGAAGCTTTCCATAGTTCCCCAGTGTAACATGTACGCTGGGAGACGGGAAGCAAGTTCAGGAAGTCTATTTAATAAATAAATAAATGAACACTGGAACAGAGTCGATAAGGCCTGGACAGAACACTGGAACAGAGTCGATAAGTCCTGGACAGAACACTGGAACAGAGTCGATAAGGCCTGGACAGAACACTGGAACAGAGTTAGTCCTGGACAGAACACTGGAACAGAGTCGATAAGGCCTGGACAGAACACTGGAACAGAGTTAGTCCTGGACAGAACACTGGAACAGAGTTGATAAGGCCTGGACAGAACACTGGAACAGAGTCGACAAGGCCTCGACAGAACACTGGAACAGAGTGGATAAGTCCTGGACAGAACACTGGAACAGAGTCGATAAGGCCTGGACAAAACACTGGAACAGAGTCGATAAGGCCTGGACAGAACACTGGAACAGAGTGGATAAGTCCTGGACAGAACACTGGAACAGAGTGGATAAGTCCTGGACAGAACACTGGAACAGAGTGGATAAGTCCTGGACAGAACACTGGAACAGAGTGGATAAGTCCTGGACAGAACACTGGAACAGAGTGGATAAGTCCTGGACAAAACACTGGAACAGAGTCGATAAGGCCTGGACAGAACACTGGAACAGAGTGGATAAGTCCTGGACAGAACACTGGAACAGAGTGGATAAGTCCTGGACAGAACACTGGAACAGAGTCGATAAGTCCTGGACAGAACACTGGAACAGAGTCGATAAGGCCTGGACAGAACACTGGAACAGAGTCGATAAGTCCTGGACAGAACACTGGAACAGAGTCGACAAGGCCTGGACAGAACACTGGAACAGAGTCGATAAGGCCTGGACAGAACACTGGAACAGAGTCGATAAGGGGAAAGACCCAACGGGAGTGGCAGAGATATGGGAGGGAATCAGGAAGGTGATGGAGTCCAGGTGAGTCTCGTGAGGCGCTGATGCACGTAACAATGGTGACAGTGTGAGTAATAATGAGCAGCCAGATGACCTCGAGCGCCGGGGAGGGAGTATACGTGACACCCAGAACAGTCGAGCCAGTCACGTGTTTGTTTGTAAATAGCACAACAGGAGAAAGCTGGAGCAGGTGAGTCCAGCTGTGTGTTGACTGGGGTCACGTTTTATATTGAAAGTCAAAGCCCATTTGTGAATTCTCATTGAGTGGAGAAGTGCAACTGAATATCAAAATGAGTCTGGTGCAGAAACTACAATAACATGCATTTTAGGTCTTTGTTTACAAAACGCAGCAAGATATTTCTTATCCGTTTTATCTTTTTTCCAGAGTGAAAAACACTGAATTCTGCGTTTTCGCAACCCCTATGTTTATCCTTGCTAGTTATTTATCTAAGTAAGCAGCTGAATGAATAAGTTGACCGGCATCATACTTGTTATCTTTCTGCAGTGTTTGAGAAATCAAAGCCCCGTAGAGGAGTTATCTGTACAGCTGCCTCTGCTATCTTGATTTTCTTGCGTCCTTTTCCTCTCCATTCTCGGCCTGTCTGCTCCTCCCCTCTCTTCTCCGAGCAGAGCAGGCAGGCCTGTTGCCCTATCGACTCCAGACTCCACACAGACACAGCATGTACACATGCTGCTCCAGAGCCAGCACTGTTGTTCTTTCTTCAGA